>NC_069507.1:147468289-147670789 GCF_027579735.1 Bombina bombina
TAAGATTTTAATTTGTTGTTCTCTAAAGTATTCCCCTGTCATAGCCTTTGCTACTCTTTTAACCGAACTAATTAGAAGCTCTGGCTCTATAGAGATAACCGAACACTCCCTCCATCTTAAGGTTAAATATCTAATATTACTCGTGTCTTGATTAACTAATAAAGCCCCATATATGGATGAGATTGAGAGTTTCCCTAGGCTAAATAAGCAAAGAATTTGTTTTAAGGCTTTATTATTCCACTCCAAACCTGGCGTCTTCAGAATCTGTTCAGCATAATGCCGAAGTTGCAAAAAAGCGAAGTATTGGGAGTTGGTAATACCGAATTCTAATTTACACTCATTGAAAGTCTTAACTCTATTCTCCGATATATTAATTATTTGAATCATATATTTGACCCCAGCATTAGTCCACCTCCCAAATCTTGAGGAATCATATCCCTCCGAAAACTCTGGGTTCCCTCTAATCGTTAGGTATGGAGAGACCCAAAAGTTGGAACCCGTTCTCGCACAGAACTTACGCCAAGCCTGTATCGGTTGATCAATAATTTTTAATTTTTTGATCCATTTAGGAATTTCAGTTGGCAACATATGAACCAAGGCTTTCAGAGAAAACGGTGTGACTAGCCCTTCCTCTATGTTATATATCGAGAAGTGATCTGTCTCTAAGAACCAGTCTACCACATACTTCATATTAGCTGCTAAATTGTAAGCTTCGAAGTCTGGGATGGCCATTCCCATTCCCTTCCTCCCAGCTGACATGCGCCTCATGGCTATCCTAGATCTGCTGTTCTTCCAAATAAATTGCCTAATGTGTTTATTGATTATCAAGCTATCCCTCTTTGCCAAAAGAAGAGGCATGGCCTGAAATACATAGAGAAATTTAGGTAGTGAGATCATTTTTATTAACTGAATCCTACCAGATAAGGACAAGGGCAAGTTCATCCATCTATCTATGTCTTCTTTAAGTGATATAATAAGTGGGAGAAAGTTTAGACTATACCACTTCCCTGGGTCGCATGAGAATTTCAAACCCAAATATGAGATATATTCTTTTGCTTCCATAAAGGGGGTTAAAGGAGAATCTTTATTTTTAATCAGCCACATTATTTCCGATTTACTCTTATTTATTCCAAAACCTGTAAAGGTCTGATATCTGTCCAAAGCATCAACAATTAATGGTAAATTATTTCCCAGATTTTGTGTAAAAATAAGCACATCATCAGCGTAGATTGCTTGTTGTATCCTAGATTGTCCTATATCTATTCCTTCTAGATATTCTCTAAAATAAATAGCTAAGGGTTCCAATGATAAATTAAATAGCAAGGGTGAGATAGGACATCCCTGCCTTGTCCCTCGCTGTAAATTGAATTTATCCGAGAGAGTAGAGTTAATAACTAGAGCAGCCTGGGGTGTATTGTATAATAATGTGATAATATTCACAAAATTACCCTTAATCCCAAAGTTTCCCATAGCAGTAAACATATGATCCCAGATCAGAGAATCAAAAGCCTTCTGTGTATCAATAGATATAATAGCAGCATCCTTAGCAAGAAATGATCCCTCTTTCTTAGCTATGTCACAGTAATTTATTGCAAGTTCTAATTTTCTAATATTTTTTACCAACGTCCTACCTTTCATGAATCCAGTTTGATCTGGGTGCACCAGTGGGCCAATGGCTATCTGCAGTCTATTCGCTAGAATGTGTGTTAATATCTTGTAGTCCACATTCAACAAGGAAATAGGTCTATAAGACTCAATACATTTCAAATCCTTCCCCTGTTTTGGTACCAGAACAATCCTGGATTCATTAAAGTATTTAGTTGGGCTAATCCCCTTTATAAGAAAGGAGTTAAACAAATCCTTTAGAATATGGATTATTTTGTCCCTGATGATCTTATATAACTCCCCAGGAATGTCATCGGGCCCCGAAGCCTTATTGAGCTTTAATTTGTTAATAGTCTTACTGATTTCTTCCTGAGTTATTGGGGTGTTCAGCATTTCAAGATCTTCCTTCTTAACTTGGGGGAGCCTAATACTTCCCCAGAACTGCTCCTTGTTACTTTGCTCAATTTTTCTCTCCCTGTACAAATTTTGGAAGTGCTGTTGAAATTCCTTAATAATATCCAATGGCTGGGTGATGATTTTACCTTTCACTTTAATAGCCGTTATGTTTTTACTTGATTTCTGAAAACTAATCATTTTAGCCAGGAACTTCCCTGACCATACACCATAAATTTACTATTGCGCCTCGTTTCTGCTTGTATTTCTTTAGCTATACACCAATCATCCCTCTGTTTCTTAGCCTCTAGGTATTGATTCCAGTTCTCACTGTTATTATTCTGTGTGTATCTTTGAAATTTATTGACAATCTGATTCGTGAGTTGTAACCACTGGCTATTGTTTATTTTTTTCGCTTTAGCCAAATAGGCTATTATTTCTCCTCGAATTACTGCCTTAAAGGCTTGCCATAATATCTCTATATTCTCAACCGATCCCTTGTTTTTGTCTAGGTATTCCTCCCACTTACTTGACAAAAAGTTCCGAGATTTCAAGTTTGTATATAAGTAATTTGGGAAGAACAATCTATTGTTTGGTAGTTTATTAGTGCTAATTACTAATGATAGCGAGATTGGCGCATGATCAGAAAGGGTAATTGGCATTATTGTTGTTTTTTGAATCAGGGTGTACAGGTTCTTACTAACTAAAAACATATCAATACGCGCGAGGGATTTATATGCTTTGGAGAGACAAGTGTATTCCTTAGAATCTGGAAAAGTATTTCTCCATATATCTAGGAGATCTAAATTATAACAAAATTTTTTAAATGTTCTAGTGTCCCTATTTCCAGAATGCTGCTTCCCCGCCTGTTGCTTCCTGTCTATTAAGCCTGATGCGACCATATTCATATCCCCCCCCAGAATAATATTCCTATCTGATCCCATCAATTTATCCTGCAACATTTTCCAAAAACGTTTTTTCTTTTCATTAGGGCCATATACATTACACACTATAATTCTCCTCCCCTCTAGTTCCATTTACAAAATGATAAATCTACCCTGTGGGTCCATTTCCTTTTTCATGATTTGGTATTGCAAATTTTTCCTAAATAAGATGGCAACCCCTTTTTTCTTATGGATAGCTGGGGCGTATACCACTTCTCCAACCCATCCCCACTTCAACTTCTGGCTTTCCCCCTCATCAAGATGCATTTCTTGCAGCATACCTATGTCTATTTTAAGTTTATTCAAGTGTTGCAAGACCGCTTTCCTTTTGATTGGAGAATTAAAACCACCAACATTCCAGGAGCCTATCTTATACCTCCCACTCATTCAGTATTCAAACATGTTACACCCTCTACTCCCAACCTGGTCGGAGGGGGTGGGAAGCAAGCAAGAGAGAGAGAAAAAAATAAATAAATAAAAAAATAATAATAATAATATATAAATAAAAAAGTCCATTCATCCATCCAGAAACCACCCCCTCCCCACCCAATCTCTTAGCATAGAATTCAACCAATCCCTTGTGTGGTTCTTCTAACAACAACCTACTGTTCCCTAACCTATGATCCATCCTATTCTAGTATCGACCCACTTGTCCTCAATTATGTCCTTCTCTGTCACCTAACTTCCTCTAATAGGAATTTTTCTGCTTCCTGAGGATTGTCAAAGATCTTAAACCCATCCGGGTACAGTAATCTAACTATTCTGCCTTCCTTTATTAATTTAGAGCATAAGGGTGCGCACAGTTTCCTCCTGTTAGAGGTTTCATAGGAAAAGTCCTGAAAGATAAGGCATTTCTTATTTTGGTAAAAAACCTCCTTCTGGAGCCTATATGCCTGTAATATCCTTATCTTATCCTGATAATTCAGATACCGAACAATGATCGGTCTTGGCCTAGTTTCCCCAGTTTCCTGTGTCCTGGGCCTTCCAATCCTATGAGCACGCTCCACTATCATTGCCTGCTTGTCTACTGAGATTTGTAATAACGTCGGTAACTGAACTGCAGCGAAGTGCAAAAGATCTTTTTCTAACAAGTTTTCAGATATTCCCACAATACGCAAGTTATTTCTCCGTGACCTATTTTCGAGGTCTTCAACCTTATCACTTAAAAATTTGACTTGTTTTTGTATAACTGATAACTCTCTATCTTTCTCAATATCTCTATCCTCTAAGCCCGAGATGCGCTGCTCAACTAAACCAAGCCTTGCAGAGATTAGTTTTGTTTCTTGTGAGATTACCTCTACAGTGTTTTGAATTGCCTCAAATTTGGGTAAAAAAAGGGCAGTGATTTGTTTCAACAATTCAGTGTTTGTTATTAAGTCTGGCCCTGATTCCTGTGAAGTTTCTGTGACTAACTCAGTACTGCGCCTAGGTTGCTTTTTTTCTTGTTGCCTTCTCCCTGTCATGGCTACTGTTTTATTATTAGGTACTGAAGATATATATTTATCCATAGGGGAATATATAAGAGGGGAAAAGGAACGTAATAGTTCAATCTCCCATATGCCTTTACTGTCAGTCTTGAGCACACGGCTCAGCTTAATTTTATTCTAACCCTGCCTCCAAAATTTACTATTATTATGCGCCTAAATAGTATCTACACATCATGTTATAGACAGAATGCACACCAGTATTAGTTTGCACACAAACAAATTACATACTATCTTGCAATAAATACCACAAATGGGAAGTCTTCCATGAGTTATGTAGAGATACTAAAAGAGGCCAATGCTTACCCTACAAGAGGAGAGAGATACTAAAACCCCAGAGATTTCCCTTAGAGAGGAAAGATAGAAAAGATGAAGAACAAAGATACATAGGCAATTTACATACTATCTTGCAATAAATACTACCCATGGAGAATCCTCCATGAGTTATGTAACATATTAGTACTTGATAAGTCCAAAGCTAGTGCCGACTTCACTCAGCCCTGTTTTCCACCCAAGAAAAGCAGCGTTGTTCTTGCAACTGTATCCTTAGATATTCGAAAAGATTCTTTCTTTTCTTCTAGGTTCCAAGATCTCTGGACAGGTAGATATAAACAAGAGAGGACGCCACATGTGTGTATCAATATCATCAAGTGTGGAAAAGGGGGAAGGGGGAAGCACAGGGTACTCACAGATTTAAACGGCACTCAGTTGTGCCAGTAGTTGCGGGCTGGGCCTTTAGCAGCAGTCCAGCATGCTGTTTCTCTCCCGGTATAGTTGCTCCACGGTTTCTACATGTAAGAAAAAAAAGAAGAAAAAACAAGCAGGGCCATCCCTGTGTAAATCCATTTAGGCCAAATACAGAGCTAAATCTACGTGTACAGGGTACTCACAAAATCGGCGGCACTCTATTGTGCCTAATGATGCTGGCTAGACCTTTCACAGCAGCCTAGCACGCTGTCTCTCTGCCGTTCCTTCACCAGTGCTGGTATCTCCATCAAATATGTAACAAAGAGAAGAAGAAAAACAAGAGCACAAGGCCTCATGTGTGTAAAACTGTAAGATGGGGTTTATAGCTTTACATATGGTTTTCAGAATAATACTCACAAAAAAAGCGGCACCTCAGTGTGCCATTATAAGCAGGCTGGACCTTTTACAGCAGCCCAGCACGCTGATTTCTGCGAAGCAACCATCAATCCCCTTGATGTATGTTATAATTTTATAGTCCTTTTTCTCTGAATTTTTCCCCCCTTTCTTATCAAAGGGAAAGTAAGGGCAAAACAAACACAGGGCGCTACTTTTCAGGCAGGGATGGAACGGTGGGGGTTTTCCCTTGTTTCCACAGCGCCTTTTCAGGGGGTAGATGGCTGTGCTGATTATGCCAATCTATAGTCCTCTATATGCACTAAATGTGCTAATCACTCACGGCTCAAGATACTGCGAGTGAGAGGGGGGAGCGGCCAGAGAGGCAGGGGAAAACTATATGTGGCAACAGAGTTATAATTAATTTACAGTATCATATATACAAGGGGTTGAAACTTATAGCCCCCAGGTTATACTTTGCCAACTAATACAATAAGCCCCATTCATAGATATATGGCTCAAATTCTTACTTACCCTCAGGCCGCTTCCCCCCCCGCCCAAACAGCACCCGCCTAGCAAGTGTACTGTGCCACTTGTGGAAACCGGGGAGAGGAACCGCTCGTCTGCTGGCTGGGGAACCCGGCGTCGGTTGCGGTCTCCTCGCTCCCGGTGTCCTGAGCACTCTGATGGGCCTCTCCACTTCCTAGCGCGTCTCGCGCGCTATCCTCCAACGTGCTGCGTCAGTACGTAGGACTTCCCCCCAAGCTCTGTCCCTTTAAATCTCACTGGTGTTGCAGTTCCATGAAACTAAAAAACAAAAAAAGATGCGCTAAAAGCAACAACACATCGACCAGTAAAGAAATATATAAAAAAAATATTTCTACCATTATAAAAACAATGCATACAGAGAATATAATCTCAACCACCGGTGGTATATTATCTAAAAGTATTGACTATTATGTTAAAATCAAAGCGACAAATGAATAAAGCAGAAATTCACAAAAAAATAATGTAATACATCAGGTATGGATTAAAACTATTCAATTTGAAACATACGGAAGTTGTCCTTCGTTTTCTTTTTGATCCTTCCTGGAAAAGGTTTCAAAGTATTTTACCTACCGCAGTGTTTCACACATCAACTGCACAGACGCTCATCCATATCCAATCAAGTAAACGCTGAGTACCACCTGTGTACAAACTGCCTGAGGCCACCCAGTGTGCTAACCACTGAAAGTGTTAGTCTGCCTGCCAGCACCGGTTACAATACGGTGCATATACCTCCGGTAAGCCTTAACATTAATCACCTATTCGGCTCTGAGTCAACAATATTACGCTATGTGGCGCCCTCTTTTCTACTTCTAATTTACAGATATCTTCTTCCCGAGGACCAGAGGAGCTTTGCCGCCAGCACATTTGATTGCGCTTCAAAATACAGCACCATCTTCTCACACAAACTAATATGGTTTGTCCATAGACATGAATCACATATTTTATTTTATTTTAGCGCACCCCGCACACGGTTCCCCTTGGGGTTCCCTCTTTGACTTTTTCTCCTCCAAATATGACTTGTATTTACTGAAAAAGGCCAAGACTAAGACAGCGTGTAATTCCTAGTAGGAGATGGTATCAGTTCATCCAAACAAATGTATAATCCTCTGATTTAAGAAACAGTGTGCCACTTCTAACAGTTCTCTGTAAATAAGTGAGGCCCCAATTGTCTTCAAATCTGTATGTCTTATGTATACATTACTTGCCTTTTTATACGTCTTATGAATTTTTAGGGGCTATAGTCGTTCTTACCCCACAAATGGAATTAGAATTACTCGTTACGGCTACTTTCTACCTCCCAGTACCTTCCATGAACCGCTGTGGTGGCGTCCGCCTTGTGTGTATCGTTTTTCCTTCGATATCACCTGGGCTGGGTAAGCCAATCATGGAGTTCCTATCGATGGTAGAGTTTCAGCGGGAGTCTGTTCAGTATTTCCAATATCCAAAAATATCTCCCTTCTTCTTCACAGAGCACTCTGTATATAGGGATTAGTGAGTTTGTAGTTTTCCAACAGGTCACATCTACGCGTTTCAGCTTCCTTAGATACCTTTATCAAAATGACCTGTATAGTATAAGGCTTACTTTTATAGACCAATGAATCTTTTGTGGGAGTGGTCACACCAAGTGTTGCAAGTTATTTTTTGAAGTAACGGATTTCTTTATTTGTTATAAAGTATCTGTCTTATGGCCCAAGTAGCATATCGATACAAAGGAGCAACATGATATAGGAATAAACACAAGGGTCATGTTAGAGAATAAAAAAGGGAATTCTAATGTAGAGAGGACGAAGATATAAAAATTGTATGTATTAGAGATATCATTCATAATATGGGTTCCTATGTGATCAAATATATTGGTGCATAAATAGATAGGGACTAGGGATGATTTTATATATAAAAATATATAAAATACAGATTATGTAAAAAATATATACAAAATAGGTTTGTGTGCCAAATATGTTGATCCCAATTTCTACTTCTTATATATTCATACTATAGTACTACATTACTAAAAGGTGGCGGACATGTTAAGGAGAATCGAGCCTGAAACGATGGTCCTCGGAATTAGCATTCACTGCTTTATAAATGGAGCCCTTTGTATGATCTATCTGTACTCTGAATTTTCAGAATTGTTTTGTGTAATATGTAACAAGGTGTCTAAAAAAATATGAAGACGAAACAATAGAATTTAGAAGTTATAAAAAATAATACTGTATCCCTGTGTTAGGGTTAGTAAACTGAATGGAAGGCGCATTTGAATGAATTACTATTTATAGATCCCATACTGTAAAAGTTGTGAGTTCATAAAATACTGGACATGTCATATAAGATGTTTTCTGCTTATGAATAAGTAGAAAACAGGATACAATTTAGACCAATATAATAATGTGATTTGTATAATAGAATGATTAGCCATAAGAATCTGTATCACCTAAATACAGAATAAATAACTGTCAAAGCTTTCACTGTTACAAATGATGTTCCTAGCTGCATCTGAGGGCTGGCGAAGCTCTACTCCATGTGAGCCTATTCATGCAGAAAATACATTTTCATGAGTACTTTGAGCATAAACCAAAAGGTTGTTTCATTTTTTTTACATTTTATAAAAGCTACGTTATAAATAATTTATTCTGCAATGCATCCATCTGATTTTTAGGAACCAGACAAAGAGGAATTTAATTTTGCAAAACATTTTCCATTAACAAATTCATTTAATCATTTTATTTTTCTTGTAAGGAGGTGGCACTATTTATATTTTAGTTGCCAAGTGTTACTGTGAAACCATGTCCTGCTGAAATTGTAATCTTAAAGGGTTAGAAATAATACTCAAATAAAAAACAGTGTTATAATTCCATACAGGAATGTAATAAAATCTACTTATTTTGAACTAAAAACTAAGCTACCAAACATAGGAAGAATAACTTATTTTCTCATATAATGAGTGTCAATGACAGCCTATAAAAGAAGGCAGAACATAACCCAAAGGATTGAATGTGTCACAGCCAATCGCAAACAAGTCTTTAGGCTGGATCAACAAGATCACTGTATGGATCAGTTTGCTTTGGCTCTGCAGACCCTCCTAGCACGCACTGCTCATCTTGATCCAGGTGTCTCTAGGCCGCTGGCTTCTCCCGTTGCTGCTTCTATGGTGGCAGCTGAACCATTAGTCGCTAAGGATATGAGTGATTCAGTTCCCCTCCCTCAGCTATATGGGGACGACCTGAGTCAATGTGGTGGCTTCCTTAACCAAGTGGGCATTTAATCACCATGTACTTCCGGGCATCACTCACTTGCAGGAAGAGGAAGAATCAGCAGACATAAAACTCCAAAGCTCCAAAAGGTAAAAACAGCTTTATTGGTGACAAAGTGATAAAAACAAATTGAGCCTTAGCTCATAGTCGCAATCCGGGGTCACAGAACAGCAACTGCAGACATGTTTCGTGTGGTTCCTCCACACTTGATCACTGCTGATTTTTGCTAGTTCTGTGACCTGTCTTAAAAGCACAAGACATTTGCCAATTAAATAATTAGTAGAGAAATTAAAAACAATGAAGTTAACCCCTTCTTGCCCTGGTGTTATTATGTATATTTAAACGCTTTGACAGGCTTGTATATACACCTGACCTGAACTTATTGCTAAATTTATGTAAGGGCATATAGTAAATATTTATTGGTGGCAGACTAACCTTACTATACATTTTAATAATCCACAAAGGCAGAGCTGATGTATTAATGAGCCTTGTTACATATATTCAATATAACAAGCTTATTATGTATATTTCTATGTCATATGCCTGTGTAATTTATTTCCTGAATCTATATACTTATTGAATTTACAATGTTTCTAGATACTCTTTAGATGCACATTTTTTGTATATACATATGTGCATAAATAATTTTAAATATATTTTAAATAAACAGATTCACATCACTCTCCTTGTTAATACCCAGAGGTGATCTGGTATTCAACAGGAAGATCCATTGTGCCTCCTTGTAGTCAAGTTTGTAAATTCTGTCACCTCCTCTTTTATGTGGAGGGACATGATCAATAGCCTGAATAGACAGTAATGAGGCATCCCCTGCATGTATTGATTTAAAATGTCTGGATACAGGTGTATCCGTATCGGGGTCCTCAATATCCCAAATGTGTTCTAGGGCCCTGTCCTTCAGGTGGCATTTTGTTTTGCCTGCATATTGGATCTGGCACCCCCTACAGGTGAGGAAGTAGATTGCATGATTAGACTTACAATTTAATCTAAACCTGATATCATATGTACGTCTAGTTGTTGTCGAGGTAAAAGTAGTGCCCTCTATTACATGATTACATGTTTTACAACGCTGTGCTTTACATTTATAGAACCCTACTCTATGGGGTAACCATGTTCTACTCTTCTCTATTTGCAAATCTGAGGGTGCTACAATATTGCCAATGGTTTTATTTTTCCTTGCAACAAACTTGCAATTTTGTGTGATGTTTTCTAAGTTAGAGTCAGTGGTCAAGATGGGAAGACTTTCTCTTATGATGTCACAGATTCTTCTATATTCCAGACTGTACGGGGTACAAAACACAATTTTATTCTCACCTTTAGACCTTTGTTGGACACTTTGTTTCTTGTATTTTAATAAACTATCTCGTGGTATTAAATCCACTTCTTTCTTAGTGTCTTTTAATAGGCTCTCCAGGTACCCCCTACTAAGTAATCTCTCTTCTAGCACCTCACATTGTTCCTCATATATTTTAGTGTCAGAACAAACCCTTTTGGTTCTAATGTATTGTCCTTTGGGGATAGCCCTTTTAACATGCCCTGGATGGCTTGACTTGTAATTCAAAATTGTGTTCCCCCCTGTAGGCTTCCTATAAAGTCGGCATTTACTTTGAAATGGATCCCTAGGCTTTTCTGTCTAATAGGTCAAACATGGTCTTCCTGATTTCATTGCTTTCGGAAAAGGCTTTTGCCTTGGTGAATTCTCTACAGGAGGACAATAAACCGGTGATATACGATAACCCCAAATGTGTTGCCTCCTTTCATAGGGTTTTCAATATACTGGCTCAATCCACCTATGCTGCCAAGCAGCTCATGTCATTTTTATCTTCTGTGGTTCTCCAAAAAGACAAACCATTAATTACGGTTGTCCTCTACAGGGCTGATTCCTTTGCTGTCACTCAGACCCTAGTAGATTCCAGTGCCACTGGCTGCTTCATTGACAGCACATTTGCCTCTGAGAATTCCATTCCTGTTGCCTCAGACTGCTCCATTGACCATTGATGGCAGACCCTTACAGCCTGCCCATATTACACATAAAACTATTCCAGTCGATCTGGCTGTAGGGGCTCTTCACAGGGAGTTGGTATGTTTCCAGGTAATTACCTCTCCACACTACCCAATTTTTCTTGGTTACCCATGGCTACAGAAACATAAACTGACCTTCAATTGGCAGATGGCTGAGATCCTCTCTTGGCCTCCATTATGTAACGCTACTTGCATCCATAGGCTGGTCAAGCTACTTTGAACATCTTTAGTCTCCATGTTACTTAACGACTATCTGGAGTATCAGGATGTCTTTGAAAAGGTGTGTGCTGGTACCCTTCGCCACATCATTGTGCTATCGAATTGCAGCCGGGTGCAATCCTTCCTTATGGCAGAGTTTACCCTCTCTCTGTTTCAGAGAATAAGGCCATGGAGGTATACATAATGGATGCTCTTTCTTAGCAGTTCATTCGCAAGTCCATTTCTCCAGCAGGAGCTGGATTTTTCTTTGTATACAAAAAGTGCGGTGAGTTGAGACCTAGTATTGATTACAGGGGTCTCAATTATATCACGATCAAGAATGCCTACCCAATTCCTTTAAAAAACAAATTATTTGACCACCTTAAGGGAACATCGGTCGTTACTAAGCTTGAGGGTGCATATAATCTGGTAAGGATCAAGGAGGGTCATGAGTGGAACACCAGGAGGGGGCATTATGAGTATCTGGTAATGCCCTTTGGTTTGTGCAACACTCCCGCTGTCTTCCAGAGTTCATCAGTGATGTCCTCCATGACATGTTACAACAATGCATGGTAATCTATTTAGATTATATTTTAATTCACTCCTCCCTTGAGTCGTACTGTCTGGATGTTAGATGAGTTCTACAATTTTTACGTGAGAATGGTCTTTTCTGTAAGCTTAAGAAATGTTAATATCACCAGTCCCAAGTCACTTCTTTGGGCTACATTATCTCCTCATAGGGGTTTTCCATGGATCCCCAGAAGGAGTTGACTGTTTTACAATGGCCACGTCCTGCTGGCCTTGGCTTCATCCAACATTTTCTTGGTTTTGCCAACTATTATTGAAAATGTATCATATATGTTTCCTCTCTGGTAAAACCTGACATGACTAAAAAGACAGTGATCTGCACCATTGGCCTTCTGCTGCCATTAAAGTTTCCAAAGTCCTTAAGTTCGCCTTTGCTACTACTCCAATCCTGTCTCACCCCAAGCCTACCTTACCTTTTATCCATGAGGTCAATGTGTCTGAGACAGGAGTAGGCACCCTCCTGTCTCAACGTCCTACACCAGATGGACCCGTACATCCATGCGGGTTATATTACAAAACGCTATCTCCAGCAGAGTGCAATTATGAGATCAGAGATATAGAATTATTGCCCATACTCCCAGCACTCAAAGAGGTAAGATATTTGTTTGGAGGTACTACTGTTCCTGTTCTTATTCTAATGGATCATAAGAACGTAACCTATCTCTTTGAGGCCAAGAGGCTATCGCCACACAAAAGCCAGATGGGCCCTGTTTCTTTTACGATTCAGTTATGTAGTCTCGTATTTGCCAATTTTCCGAGTTGTCTGTGCCCACTCCGGTTATTTCTCCGGATCATATCCTGGCAACTATTCACACCAATTTAAACTCTCCCTTGGGAGAACAGATTCTGGCTGCTCAACCTATGACTCCTCTAGAGAAACTATCTGATAAATGTTTTGTACCTGAGAATTTGCACATCAGACTATTGCAAACCTACCATACTCCCAAACTAAAAATCAGATGACGGGCTATTTCTCACCAATTCTGGTGGCTGACTCTCTGCACTGATGTTGCTGCTTACATGGTTGCCTGTTCCATTTTTGCCCAAAGCAAGTCCCCTCTGCACCTTCCTGTTGTCTACTACAACCTATCCTTAATAGTGATGTCGCAAACAGTTCTGCCGCGAATAGTTTGCAGTGAACATAGCATGTTCGCGTTCGCAGCGTACGGCGAACATATGCGATGTTCGATCCGCCCCCTATTCGTCATCATTGAGTAAACTTTGACCCTGTAGCTCACAGTCACAAGACACATTCCAGCCAATCAGCAGCAGACACTCCCTCCCAGACCCTCCCACCTCCTGGACAGCATCCATTTTAGATTCATTCGGAGCCTGCATTCTTAGTGAGAGGAGGGACAGTGTAGCTGCTGCTGATTTAATAGGGAAATCGATAGCTAGGCTAGTGTATTCAGTGTCCACTACAGTCCTGAAGGACTCATCTGATCTCTGCTGTAAGGACAGCACCCCAAAAAGCCCTTAGGGCTAGAACATCAGTCTGCTTTTTTTTTTCCCCTGTGTAATCTAATTGCAGCCTGCCTGCCAGCTCAGGCTCACAGCGTATACTGTGCCCACTTGCCCAGTGCCACCACTCATATCTGGTGTAACAGTAGTGTACATTTAAAAAAAAAAAAAACTTTTTTTAATTTGAAATAATAGCAGTCATTTTCCTTCAGACGTGTGCATTTGAGGTCCTGCTAGGGCACAGTGTGACACCAGTGCATGTCATATCTGCTAAAACAGTAGTGTACATTTAAAAAAAAAAACAACCTTTTTTTAATTTGAAATAATAGCAGTCAGTTTCCTTCACACGTGTGCGTTTCAGGTCCTGCCAGGGCACAGTGTGACACCAGTGCAAGTCATATCTGCTAAAACAGTAGTCTACATTTAAAAAAAAACAAAAAACCTTTTTTTAATTTGAAATAATAGCAGTCAGTTTCCTTCACACGTGTGCGTTTCAGGTCACACCAGTGCAAGTCATATCTGCTAAAACAGTAGTGTACATACATTTAAAACAAAAACCCTTTTTTATTGTGAAATAATAGCAGTCAGTTTCCCTCACACGTGTGCACTCCAGGTCCTGCCAGGGCACAGTGTGACACCAGTGCAAGTCATATCTGCTAAAACAGTAGTTTACATTTAAAAAAAACAAAAAACCTTTTTTTAATTTGAAATAATAGCAGTCAGTTTCCTTCACACGTGTGCGTTTCAGGTCACACCAGTGCAAGTCATATCTGCTAAAACAGTAGTGTACATACATTTAAAACAAAAACCCTTTTTTATTGTGAAATAATAGCAGTCAGTTTCCCTCACACGTGTGCACTCCAGGTCCTGCCAGGGCACAGTGTCACACCAGTGCAAGTCATATCTACTAAACCAGTAGTGTACATACATTTAAAAAAACAAAAACCTTTTTTTACTGTGAAATAATAGCAGTCAGTTTCCCTCACACGTGTGCGTTCCAGGTCCTGCCAGGGCACAGTGTCACACCAGTGCAAGTCAGTGCTAAAACAGTAGTGTACATTTAAAAAAAAAACACCCTTACACTACCTGAATGATACAACATCATACCTGATGTTTTAAAGCACGTTATTACAAACAATTTAGGAATGTTAGGTGATTTATGCCCTTTATGGCTTAAAACCAGACTCTGCATCAACTATGTAATTTTCCATGGGAGTTTGCCATGGATCCCCCTCCGGCATACCACAGTCCAGGTGTTAGTCCCCTTGAAACAACTTTTCCATCACTTTTGTGGCCAGAAAGAGTCCCTGTGGGTTTCAAAATTTGCCGGCCTATTGAAGTCTATGGCAGTTCGCCCGGTTCGCAAACTTTTGCGGAAGTTCGCGTTCGCCGTTCGCGAACGCAAAATTTTAGGTTCAGGACATCACTAATCCTTAATGGGGAACGTCCCTGGTCCCACCTAGCCATGAACTTTATCAATGACCTTCCTGTGTCTCGTGGTTTTACTGGAATCTTCATGGTTGTTGATTGTTTTTCCAAAATGTCCCATTGCATACCATTAAAGAAGCCACACATGGCTCAGAAGCTTGCCTCAGTGTTTGCAAGTTAGGTCTTCCGTTTACACGGTATAACTAAGGAGATAGTTTCGATCCAGGGTAGCCAGTTTGTCTCTAGGTTCTGGCGGACCTTTTGCACTCAGTTGGGAATTCAACTCTCCTCCTCGGCCTACCATCCACAGTCTAATGGTGCTACTGAGCAGTCTAACTCAAGCCCTGGAGCAGTTCTTTTGCTGCTATGTCTTGGACCATCACAGCAATTGGGCTGACTGCTACCCTGGCAGTGTTTGCTAGGAACAGTGCTATTAACTCATCCTCCCAAATGTCCCTGTTCAAGGTTTTCAACCATCTGTGTTACCCAATTCATTTATGGCCCAGAGCATTCCAGCTTTGGAGGATCATCTTCGGGGGCTCCGATCCTCATTGGTGCAGATTCAGAATTGCCTTTATACCTCTATGCAGCGCCAAAAGCTCCATTAGGGGATAGGGTGTGGTTGTCATTTTGTAACCTCAACCTCAGAGTGCCTACTCCGAAACTGGCACCCTGTTACATTTTAAAAATGATGAGATTAATGCACAAATAATCTCGTAGGGGGTGCTTCTCTGTCTGTGAAAAGGAAACAGAGGCGCCACAATGGCCTAGTACCACCAAAACAAGTAGATATATGAATGAGAAGAAAATGTACTCACAAATGTGATGCACCCAATGGTGCAAATGAGGCAGGATGAAACTTCACAGTAGTCCAGCTCACTGTATCATACCGACTGTAGTGCCAGGCCAGGAGTTCCTTTAGAATCATCCTCGACACCTATATAGGGATGAAGAGCAAACAACCATAGCCCAGTACAGTAATAACAGGAACACAAAGGTATGGAGTGATTGAACTTACAAGAAGGAAAGCACCTCCAGGTGCAATATAGGCAGAATGGGACTTCACAGCTGCCCAGCTGACTGAACTCCACAGCAAAAAACTGGATATGTTCTAAATTCCCAGAAGTGATATAACAAAATCCACCACAATAGCAAGTGTAAATATCAAAAAATTTCTTTATTTAAAAAGAGACATGTTTCTCATCCTCTATAGGGCTGTTACCTCATGCTATGCTAAAACATTTAAAAATACACTTGCTATATAAAGGGTAACAAACTCTCAGATAGGTTAATTAATTGATTAGCATTATCTGTCTGGGCTGAAATCGTTAATTGTTGGTTGACATAGTAACAGCAATAAACAATTATACTTCAAACTAAGATTGACAATAATACTTAGAAATTACAATTGAAATTTAATAATTATATACATAAGTATACATCTACACACACACACATATATATATATATATATATATATATATATATACATACATACATACATGTGTATATATATTAAATGTTTTAGTATAGCCTGAGGAAACAGCCCTATAGAGGCTGAGAAACGCGTCGCTTTTTAAATACAGAAATTGTTTTTTTAACATATATATAGTAGCAGGTGGTGAAGGATCCAAACGGATGGGTTCCGTATCCAGCAAAAACTTTACACAGAAGGAATTTATAATCCGTTTAATGTGTAAATAACCAAACGTTTCAGCCCTCACATGGGCTTTTGTCAATGGTAAATATAAGCCAGGACAGACAGTCTCTTGCTATCTTTATTTGAAAAAGAAGGCATCTAAGCTAAGGAGCCAGCCAATTTTTGGTTCAGACACTGGACAGCACTTGTTTATTGGTGGGTGAATTTATCCAACAATCAGCAAGAACAACCCAGGTTGTTTACCAAAAATGGGCCGGCATCTAAACATACATTCTTGCTTTTCAAATAAAGATACCAAGAGAATGAAGAAAATTTGATAACAGGAGTAAATTGAAAGTTGCTTAAAATTGCATGCTCTATCTGAATCGTGAAAGAAAAAATTTGGGTTCAGTGTCACTTTAAATATATATTTTATATACAGATATAAATATATATATGGAAAATGTTATTTTAAAATGAAAAGAACATTTTTTTCTATGTAAAGAACATTGAAATATCAAGTATTAACATACATTAAAACATTATTTTTTTTAAAACACAATAAAAATTAATAAGAATGATATTCATGTTTAAAGGTATTAACTAGAAAGGGCTTAAAAATGTGTGGTGTGTGTGTATATATATATATATATATATATATATATATATATATATATACACACACACATGTGTATTTATGTGTATATAAGTGTATATATATATATATATATATATATATATATATATATATATGTGTGTGTGTGTGTGTGTGCACATACATATTTACACATATAAACACATAAAAACACATGTATACATATATATACACATACAGTATATATAAACACATAGGCATATATATTTTGGAGCCTTTCCCAGTCAAACACCTTACCAAGTACCATATCCCTTTAAATGCTTTTAAAACATTTTTATAAATATGACATAGTTTTATTAAAAAGTGTATATATGTGTTTAACAATCAATTTTAATGAGTTTTACATGTGTTTTGTGTAACTTTCTTTAACCCTTAAACTTTACTTCAGGTCGGAAGTCACGCTAAATATTCTAGTGGAATTTCTACTTGCAGCCATGTATAAATTATAACTTTCGACTTGTAATACCAGTGCTAATTAGAGCGGTTATGATATCATTTGAAAGTATAGGCTGCGTTCGAATGAAGATGGCCACTCTAACCTTTCTCTGGCTAACCCGCTTTAACATGGACTTGTAATACCAAAGTTGCATGCCAATGGTAGCGTGGTCAAGCGATATTGGTTATTGCGCCTGCGCTATCATTAGCAAACCACTTTTAATCTGGTCTTCTGTTGTCTATCCTTAAGCAGACATTCCTCCAAGTTAAAAATTATTGAATCTAGACCACTGATTTTCAAACCTGTCCTCAGATCTCCCTAACAGGCCACATTTTGAGGATATCTGAACTGGAGCACAGGTAAAATGATCAGATTATTAGTAACCATGGTTATTTTACCCTCTCTCATCCAAGGTGATCCTGAAAACCTGGCCTGTTGAGGAGATCTGAGGACAGGTTAACAAACCAGTGGTCTAGACCAAGGAGATACAGTTTATGAACTAGTTTGTTGTGTCAAATGCATTGCTTGAAATCTAGATATGTTACATCAACTGATTCACCATGGTCTAACAATTTAGTTTCATAAATAGTCAATTAGATTAGTCTGACACGATCTCCCTGAAGTAAAACCATAATGATTTTGGTCCTATGAATTAGTTGTCTTTATTTAAGCCATAGGGGCATATTTATCAAGCTCAGTATGGAGCTTGATGCGCCTCGTTTTTCTGGCGAGCTCCATAACTTGTCCGTCTGAGACGGCGGACAGAAAACAACCCAATCGAATACGATCGGGTTGATTGACACCCCTTGCTAGCGGCTGATTGGCCACGAATCTGCAGGGGGCGGTATTGCACCAGCAGTTCACAAGAACTGCTGATGCAGTGATAAATGCTGACAACGTATGCTGTCGGCATTTATCGATGTGCAGCAATGTGCAGCGGACATGATACGCTACTTTGTATCATGTCCACTCGCACATTGTTAAATATGTACCATAATTATTTCCTTAAAGAACATTAATTTCCCTACTTTTGAAGTTAAAGGAATATGAAACCCACATTTTTTTTTAAATGTAGTCACCAATCAGCAAGTGCTACCCAGGTTCTGAACCAAAAATGGGCAGGCTACTAAGCTTACATTACACACAAAATTATAATAGGAGTAAATTAGAAAGTTGCTTAAAATTGCATTCTCTATCTGTATCATGAAAGAAAGAAAGAAATAAAAAAATTGTTTTTCATATCCTTTTAAACTGACTTGTCTGTATTTACTAGATTATATCCTACTGCACTTTTTATGAAGAGGTACAACATTCACTGGCAGCTATCACAGATCAAAGTTCCTTTAAAACCTTTGGATGAATATTATCAGCCCAGTCATTTTTAAAGGCTTTTCCTGAATCAGCTTTAAATACAATGAACTTTTATCTGCTGCTTATCTGGCTACACTGTCATTTTAACTGTACATTTCTGATATATTAGTTGAACAGTTTGTTAGTTTTTTATTCTGATACATTATTATCTTTGTAGTAATACAATGAATGTGCTTATTTGTATATGAATGGAGATCAAATCTTAAGGTTTCAACACCAAGGTATTTTTTATGGAATTTGGATTAATGTGAAAAGTGGAGAACTTCCTATATTCTATTTGTCTGTTTCAAGGACAAGTCTTAGGTATACACTGCATGATATATATAGATTCTTAACTGCCAAGCATACAGCTTCTACAGTGTAGGCTATTATGCAATATTAGTATGTTTCAGACAGCTAATCTCTCTATAAGAATATGAAGCAAAAATGCAGTCAGGTACGTTAGTGACCAAATGTATTATGGAAAGTTATTTGCTGATGATTTATTTTATTTCCTTTACAATATGTCTAGAACACAGCTAAAAACAATAAAAAGAGTAGGATTTGGGTATAACTAGCGGAATTGGAGTTTATTTCCCAGAAGGGAGTGCCAAGTGAATACTGGATAAGGAAAATATTTCTTGGGAGAGAGTGTTTTATCAAAAAAATAATTTTAAATACATCTATAAATCCTATGACATTAATAGACATACAGGTATAATAGCATCACTTTTACAAACAATAACATTATTTTAGGAAACAAAATAAATATCTAAAAATGATCAAATGTCCATGAATATAATGTGCATACATTTTTCAGCAACTCCTTCCATCTGTAATATATGTTAAATGTTTGAGTGTATTATTTTACCTAATATGCAGAAGATATTGTTTTATGATTTCATCTCCACATGAAATTGAGCAGCCTTACAATATTCGTCTTGGGATTACTCAAATTGTAACCATCTCCGTATGACAAGGAAAAGGTCAATTATTTTGTCGCAAGAGCTCATCTTCTGATTTCTAGGTTGGAAAACACAAGTACACTGTTCTTTTACATTGTACTCATAAAATAGTCATAGCATGAAGCCTGTTCTGTAGTACTAAATAAACTGAATACGGTTTGTTCTTGAATGTCTCATAAGACTAATTAAGGTGCGCCTTGGAGGAAAATTAATAGCATTTTGAATGTCAATGGTTTTGTTTTAACACTAATTTATCTTTGAGTTCCATTCTTCCATATGCTTTTTTTAGGGCTGTAAGGCCTCTTATTTTTGTATAAAATGAAGTGCATATAAGCTTTGATTTCTGTATATTGTATACAATGAAGTACATATGAGCATTGATTTCTGTATATTGTATACAATGAAGTACATATGAGCATTGATTTCTGTATATTGTATACAATGAAGTACATATGAGCATTGATTTCTGTATATTGTATACAATGAAGTACATATGAGCATTGGTTTCTGTATATTGTATACAATGAAGTACATATGAGCATTGATTTCTGTATATTGTATACAATGAAGTACATATGAGCATTGAGTTTTGTATATTGTATACAATGAAGTGCATATAAGCATTGAGTTCTGTATATTGTATACAATGAAGTACATATAAGCATTGAGTTCTGTATATTGTATACAATGAAGTACATATAAGCATTGGTTTCTGTATATTGAATACAATGAAGTACATATGAGCATTGAGTTCTGTATATTATATACAATGAAGTGCATATAAGCATTGATTTCTGTATATTGTATACAATGAAGTGCATATAAGCATTGAGTTCTGTATATTGTATACAATGAAGTACATATAAGCATTGATTTCTGTATATTGTATACAATGAAGTGCATATAAGCATTGAGTTCTGTATATTGTATACAATGAAGTACATATAAGCATTGGTTTCTGTATATTGTATACAATGAAGTACATATGAGCATTGGTTTCTGTATATTGTATACAATGAAGTACATATGAGCATTGGTTTCTGTATGTTGAAAACAAAATACTTTACATCTATTTATAATCTGAGCTTTAGCAGTGCAAGACTCTACAATAAAGCAAAGCAGCAGAGCATAGAAGAAAAATGTTGCTGACATTTAATTTAACACACAACTAGTAGGGCAGTCAGCGTTGCTTACCCAAGCAAGTTAGGCAGACCATTGTGGTTATGGTCCAATGAACTTCTCTTTAAAGCTCTCAATGAAACAGATAACAATTTTGAAATATAGTAAAGTTATCATTTGAGAAGCATTTACATACTTTTTAGTGAACCTGAGGAACACTTATTAATTTGTGTACGATACTTTCGTGTTTCGTTTCAGTTCACCATCTCCTGCATTATGGGAACTTAAAGAGAAGGACTAGATTACAAGTGGCGTGTTATTTAGTGCTCCTACTTGAGCGTAATTTTGTTTTGCATATGGGTTAGCATGCGTATTACAAGTTGAGAGTAAACGTTTTGCACTTGAGCAAAACTTGTGTTATGTAAATATTAAATATGAAATATTGTAAAAAAAATATTAATAATTATTCATATGTTGTAAGGTTATCAAAGGCTTTTGTTAGGATTCAAAGGATGAAACACAATTGCAGAGGATTAAATAGATTTGTATCACTAGATGAATAAGATTACACTATTGATAAGTGAAATCCGAATAAATAGTGAATTAAATAATCTGAAATATTACCCCTTTAGAGGTTACTACTTCAATGTATTCTTAATTAGAAACACTGATAAGCATATATATGAGATAGAAATAATTAAGTACTGACTCCCTGTATCTTACTATAATGTTACTATGCTTATAATAGAACTGCTAAGTAAGATTATGTTTAAGTTAGATTGCATGAGCTGCTTAAATTGGTTTGTGTTAGTATGGGAGATCTCACGGCATAACTTCCATTAAACAGGAGAAGTACGTTTCAGTACCTCTTAGTTAGGTTTATCTGTGACAGCGTTGTTCTGCTTACACAACAGAAACGTGCCTAGGAGATTGGAATTGGAGCTGCAGTGCAGCGTGACAACAGCAATGAGTAAAAGGTAAACAATACTACTTACGTCTTCAGAGGTATCTGCTCCCTCCGGTCTGCTGAATCAGGGTATGTTCTGAAGCTCTCGGTGTGCAGCTGTGAATGAGTCTAGGAGAGAAGTGCTCAGTTCCGTTCACGCTGAATTTCCCGGTCTTAGTGGGAGGAGGCTCTGGCTAGTAGATGCAGTTGCAATCTGCTCATTACACGCTGATGTGGCGTGGAAGAGTAAAACTATGTTTGCTTTTGCAGTGAGGTTTTGAACAGAGGGAAACAGGTTGCCAGCAATAACTTGATATAGAATAAGCGATTCACACAATCGCAATATGGATACTTTGTTTAAAGTTGTTTGGCATAGATCCAAGTATATGGAAATAATGAAAGTAGAGAGGAATTGTAATCCAATGTTTAAGTAGAATTCAGTAGCTCCTTAAGTACGGCTCAGGAAACGTAGTCTTACTACAAAAAATACTAAGCAAGGAGCCACAGGAAATGGTGGTGGAACTATAGAGGAAGTGGCCAATAGAAAACTCATATGCAAAACATCCTTAAAGAGACAGTAACCCTGACATATGTATTATACAGGGAGTGCAGAATTATTAGGCAAGTTGTATTTTTGAGGATTAATTTTATTATTGAACAACAACCATGTTCTCAATGAACCCAAAAAACTCATTAATATCAAAGCTGAATAGTTTTGGAAGTAGTTTTTAGTTTGTTTTTAGTTATAGCTATTTTAGGGGGATATCTGTGTGTGCAGGTGACTATTACTGTGCATAATTATTAGGCAACTTAACAAAAAACAAATATATACCCATTTCAATTATTTATTTTTACCAGTGAAACCAATATAACATCTCAACATTCACAAATATACATTTCTGACATTCAAAAACAAAAACAAATCAGTGACCAATATAGCCACCTTTCTTTGAAAGGACACTCAAAAGCCTGCCATCCATGGATTCTGTCAGTGTTTTGATCTGTTCACCATCAACATTGCGTGCAGCCGCAACCACAGCCTCCCAGACACTGTTCAGAGAGGTGTACTGTTTTCCCTCCTTGTAAATCTCACATTTGATGATGGACCACAGGTTCTCAATGGGTTTAAGATCAGGTGAACAAGGAGGCCATGTCATTAGATTTTCTTCTTTTATACCCTTTCTTGCCAGCCACGCTGTGGAGTACTTGGACGCGTGTGATGGAGCATTGTCCTGCATGAAAATCATGTTTTTCTTGAAGGATGCAGACTTCTTCCTGTACCACTGCTTGAAGAAGGTGTCTTCCAGAAACTGGCAGTAGGACTGGGAGTTGAGCTTGACTCCATCCTCAACCCGAAAAGGCCCCACAAGCTCATCTTTGATGATACCAGCCCAAACCAGTACTCCACCTCCACCTTGCTGGTGTCTGAGTCGGACTGGAGCTCTCTGCCCTTTACCAATCCAGCCACAGGCCCATCCATCTGGCCCATCAAGACTCACTCTCATTTCATCAGTCCATAAAACCTTAGAAAAATCAGTCTTGAGATATTTCTTGGCCCAGTCTTGACGTTTCAGCTTGTGTGTCTTGTTCAGTGGTGGTCGTCTTTCAGCCTTTCTTACCTTGGCCATGTCTCTGAGTATTGCACACCTTGTGCTTTTGGGCACTCCAGTGATGTTGCAGCTCTGAAATATGGCCAAACTGGTGGCAAGTGGCATCTTGGCAGCTGCACGCTTGACTTTTCTCAGTTCATGGGCAGTTATTTTGCGCCTTGGTTTTTCCACACCCTTCTTGCGACCCTGTTGACTATTTTGAATGAAACGCTTGATTGTTCGATGATCACGCTTCAGAAGCATTGCAATTTTAAGAGTGCTGCATCCCTCTGCAAGATATCTCACTATTTTTGACTTTTCTGAGCCTGTCAAGTCCTTCTTTTGACCCATTTTGCCAAAGGAAAGGAAGTTGCCTAATAATTATGCACACCTGATATAGGGTGTTGATGTCATTAGACCACACCCTTTCTCATTACAGAGATGCACATCACCTAATATGCTTAATTGGTAGTAGGCTTTCGAGCCTATACAGCTTGGAGTAAGACAACATGCATAAAGAGGATGATGTGGTCAAAATACTCATTTGCCTAATAATTCTGCACTCCCTGTAGATACTGTAAAATATAAATATATAATCTATGGATTATTTATATTTTGTAGTACATTTATAATAGTTATTTACATTAATTATTAATATTTTGCAATATTTTATATTTAATAAAAATATATTCATAACGCACCTTAAGATAACTCATGTAGGGTTAACACACATGAAACATTACTGCACTCTTCTTGTTGGGTTTGCGCATATAACCCGACAGGAGTACATTAATTCTTTATGCGCTCTAACCCGACATGAGTTATCTTAAGGTGCATTTTGTATTTATTAAATATAAAATATTGAAAAATATTAATAAATAATGTAAATCATTATTATAGCTATACTAAAAACTTATAAACACACGATCACTAGATCCCCAGAGATGATCCAGTCAATAAAATATTTATTACCAAGGGACATACATAGACAAATAGGAAAATTGACTAATAAAGGACTATATAGACGTGCAGATTTTATCGAGAAAAATCGTATACTAACTTATAATCAGTTACAGGAGAGACTATACCCACACAAACTACACTGGTTCCTTTACCTACAAATCTCTTCTGCACTCAATAAGTACTGCACTCAATAAGTAAAACCCAAATACAACCTTAGAGAGTATATGTATAATCCCTTCTAGAGAAAAACATATTATCTCCAAACTATATCTAGCTTTCCAAAACAACAAATATACCACCAAATCTACTATAGTCTTAAAATGGGGGAGGATACGGGGATCTCTCTCCCAAAAAAAGAATGGGACCAAATATTATATGACTCCTGTAGGGGATTGATAAGCGCAGATCTTAGAGAAAACTGTATAAAAACATTATTTAGATGGTATTTGACATCTATAAGAACATCATATTATTCATCCACTAAATCTAAACTTTGTTATAGAGGGTGTGGGGAACAAGATTCTTATAGACATATGTGGTGGGATTGCAATAAAATAAGAGACTTATGGAACCAACTGAATAATCTACTAAGTAGGGTGTTAGATGAACCTATAGCCCTTACCATCTCTCAGGCAATTATGAATCAGGGGATTCCTCAGCTAAATTCAACAACTAATACATTTATTAAAATTTTATGTACAGCTACCAGAGTTTGTATAGCAAGGTGTTGGCAGGAAGTTCTAGACAATATATAAGACATATATAGTATGACTGAGCAGGTGGCCTGGATTCGGGGAGATACGGACCAATTCCATAAGATTTGGTTTTATTGGATTATGTATAATTCAACATGAGATGAGATACAAGAACACACAGGATATAGTATTATAGTAAACTTATATCCTAGACCCACGGCACCCAAAAAAAGGGACAATAATTAGACTCCTTAAACTCAAACATTGACCACATTTTAATAGTTAAAGGGACAGTCTAGTCCAAAATAAACTTTCATGATTCAGATAGAGAATGTAATTTTAAACAATTTTCCAATTTACTTTTATCACCAATTTTGCTTTGTTCTCTTGGTATTCTTAGTTGAAAGCTAAACCTAGAAGGTTCATATGCTAATTTCTAAGCTTTTGAAGGCCGCCTCTTCTCTCAGGGCATTTTGACAGTTTTTCACCACTAGAGGGTGTTAGTTCACATTTATCATATAGATAACACTGTGCTCAAGCATGTGGAGTTCCAGTGAGCAAGCTCTGATTGGCTAAAATAGATGTCTGTCAAAAGAACTGAAATAAAGGGGCAGTTTGCAGAGGCTTAGATACAAGGTAATCACAGAGGTAAAAAGTGTATTTATATAACTGTGTTGGTAATACAAAACTAGGGAATGGGTAATAAAGGCATTATCTTTCTTTTCAAACAATACAAATTCTGGTTTGGACTGTCCCTTTAAATTGTTTATTTCTTTTAATTTTTGTTAAGTTAAAAAAAAAAAAGGAAAAATGTTTCTATAAGACGTTAAGGAAATACATCTTCATTTATGGAATGTAAGAGTTCAATGTTGCTTTTTTTTTTTTTTTTGCCTTTGTGACTGTAAAATTTCTGCAAGATGCAAGAGACTTTCATACATTTATCAAACCACAAGTTGAGGTCGATATAAAAAGACTCATAAAGGGTTGATCAATCTACTAATGTAATTTACTCCTTAGACTGCTGATATATTCAAAATGCACCATTTGATTAATGGTAAAGAATCTATAAGATGTATTACATGTATTAAATATGTTATAATACAACAAAATAAAAATAATTTCAACATAAAAACTTATAAACAATCCATAGAGTATATATGTATATTTTACAGTAACTATAATAATTATTAATTATTGATAATATTTTTTTCATATTTAATATCTCCATAACACGCCTTAAGATAACTAACTGTTCTTGTGTGTTTACCCGACATAAGTTATTTAAGGTGTGTTATGTATTTATTAAATATAAAATACCTAAAAACAACTAATAATTATTGTAAGAAGAAGCCCCGTGCCGTTAGGGGTGAAACGCGAGTAGCAGGCAGCTACAGTACTAGTCCACAGGACACACCAGAGCCCCTACAATAATCAACTTCTGGAAATTTTGCATTAAGCAAGCACCTGTGGAGATTCTGTACAGCAGGATTTGAGCTGCACCAGTAACCCCATGTAAGTCTGAGAAACGGAGCCATGGATGCCAGTGACAGCCATAGGACTGTAAAGTATACGTGAGTACATACAATAATACTCCTTACCCGTCCTTATACTGGCATTACATGTTTGCAGCCGTGGGGATGACTACCTGAAATCGTTGGGTTTGCTTTGGAAAGGGAACTCTACAGGGTGCTTTCTCACTGCAACCCTTTGCTCTGGGTCATTATTCTGAGAGGTTTAATTACCACGTCTGGTGTGACATTGTTATGGAGCTCTTTTGGACTTCCAAGGGTACCCTTGCATCCATCATCCTGGTTGGACTTTTAGTATCGTAAATTAAAGCATATATTTTGCTGCATATCATTACTCTGTTATACTGATTTAATTATTTGTTTTTGTAGCAGGTTGTGTGCCAGATAAGGGTATACTTGACTCCCTTTGGGAGGAAATGTTTTTTTTTCTCTCCCTATGGAGTTTCCTCTCTTCCTATTTTTATTAATCCATATACAGTGGGGCAAAAAAGTATTTAGTCAGCCACCAATTGTGCAAGTTCTCCCACTTAAGAAGATGAGAGAGGCCTGTAATTTTCATCATAGGTATACCTCAACTATGAGAGACAAAATGTGGAAACAAATCCAGACAATCACATTGTCTGATTTGGAAAGAATTTATTTGCAAATTATGGTGGAAAATAAGTATTTAGTCAATATCAAAAGTTCATCTCAATACTTTGTTATATATTCTTTGTTGGCAATGACAGAGGTCAAACATTTTCTGTAAGTCTTCACAAGGTTGTCACACACTGTTGCTGGTATGTTAGCCCATTCCTGCATGCAGATCTCCTCTAGAGCAGTGATGTTTTGGGGCTGTCGCTGGGCAACACAGACTTTCAACTCCCTCCAAAGGTTTTCTATGGGGTTGAGATCTGGAGACTGGCTAGGCCACTCTAGGACCTTGAAATGCTTCTTACGAAGCCACTCCTTCATTGCCCGGGCGGTGTGTTTGGGATCATTGTCATGCTGAAAGACCCAGCCACGTTTCATCTTCAATGCCCTTGCTGATGGAAGGAGGTTTGCACTCAAAATCTCACAATACATGGCCCCATTCATTCTTTCATGTACACGGATCAGTCGTCCTGTTCCCTTTGCAGATAAACAGCCCCAAAGCATGATGTTGCCACCCCCATGCTTCACAGTAGGTATGGTGTTCTTTGGTTGCAACTCAGCATTCTCTCTCCTCCAAACACGACGAGTTGTGTTTCTACCAAACAGTTCTACTTTGGTTTCATCTGACCATATGACATTTTCCCAATCCGCTTCTGGATCATCCAAATGCTCTCTAGCATACTTCAGATGGGCCCGGACATGTACTGGCTTAAGCAGGGGGACACGTCTGGCACTGCAGGATCTGAGTCCCTGGCGGCGTAGTGTGTTACTGATGGTAGCCTTTGTTACGTTGGTCCCAGCTCTCTGCAGGTCATTCACTAGGTCCCCACATGTGGTTCTGGGATGTTTGCTCACTGTTCTTGTGATCATTTTGACCCCACGGGGTGAGATATTTACAGTAACTACACAATAAAACACATTATTAAATATTGTTATAGAATTATTATTTAGACATTTAAGCCGTCATTTTAGAAGATAAATTTACTTTTATTAGCAGTCCAAGGACATACTCTTTGAATAGCCACCAGAGTACTGTTTATATTTATCTTGTCTGGTTTAGCCAGTGATGGACAAATGTAAATCAGCTCATGCAGTAATCAAAGAATCACCGTCTAGAATATTGTATGGTCAGGGTTCTATAGTCTGAATTAGGCTCTCAAACCTGGTGAAATTAAAAACTTAATTGTTCAGAGATCAAGTTAGCAAAATAAATAATGTAAGCAAATGTTTGCTACTTGTAATTAAATATTTTGGGCTAGATAACATGTAGAATGCTATATTATCATTCACCTGTAAACCGGAAAATTAGCCTGTTTGCGGGCGCGCAATAATTAACCATCCATCACAAGTGGCTGGCTATTGCTACCACGAGCTTGCGGTAGCAATTAGCACTCAGAAAACTAACCAGAGATTAGAGCTCTGGTTAATTTTCTAAAAATGCCCCAAATGCCCTCAAAATAGAGGACATTGTAGTTTTTTCTTTAAAAAAATTAAGCATTTTTTTAAAATAATTTTTATTCAGTTTTTTTTATCATTTTACAAATTAACAAAAAAAAAGTTTGTTCACAGGTATTCAATGTCTAGAAAAGGTTTACAAATTGTCAATTATACAATATTTGCAGTTAGTTATAAGTACATTCTCTCTTAAAATCTTCATAATACTGTTAAATTAGTTATCTATCTTTTGTATATTTAATGAAAGGGAAACAAACAGTAAGCACATGTACAACCATTTTTGATATTTTTTTGATACAACCCTCTTATAGGTTTTTAAAGAAAAGTTTATTGCCAGCGAGCAATAGAGTCATTGAGCGCTTAAATTTGAGGGGGCTCGATCAATCTTATCCTGCCTTCTGGTGTTACTGTTTACAGCTTTAGAGTACATTAGCCAAAGTTCCCAAACCTGTAAAAAGCTGTCTTTCTGATCTAGCAAGTCTGCTGATAGGCTAGAAAGTTTGAATATATGTTCAATCTTACATATAATGATTGTGAAAGTTGGAATATGGTGCTTCCAATATCTGGCAATGTTTAGTCTGGTGGCTTTACAAATAATCATGGTTAGTTTATTCTCATTTGGTGACAGGTCAAGTATGGATTAGTGAAGTAGGGCTTGTGCAGGGAGTATTTTTATTTGTTTATCAAATATAGTACTAATAAGGTTGAGGTCTGGGTCAAAATCTGTGAGACATCTGGACATTCCACCACATGTGTATATAAGTGCCTCTCTCTTCACATCCTCTCTAAAGCACATGTTAGAATGATCTCTATCTCCTCTTTGTAATCGTGTTGGATCTAAGTACCATCTATAAGCTGTTTTATATAATTTTCTCTTAAATTAGCACTAAGGGAAAAGGAGCATCCTCTATTTATTGTGTTAATCTATTCTGTTTGATCCCATGTGATATTGAGTTCAGTTTCCCACTTTAGAATAAAATGTTCTTTATTTTCTGTAGCTAGGATATTGAAGATAGAATATATCCTAGCAATAGTGCTTTTGGGTCTATTTCTAGAAAGACATAGCATTTCGAAGCTAGTTGTAGTGTTAGGAGGTTTAGAATGTAATATTGCCTGTACCCTAGATTTAAGTTGTAAATAGTGGAATCATGTGTTAGTGTCAGAGGGGTCTAGTTCTGTATATTAGTTGAAGGATAAAACCTTATTGTTTACTAATACATCAGCTATTCTGTAAAGGCCTCTGTTATTTATTTATCACCAGAGTTGGAAGGGGAGCCGCCAAGGAATCCAAAGGAGTTGTCTTAGAGTTTTATGACATTAAAGGGTATGTAGAAGTCAATCTATCCCAAAGGTATATTGTATGAACAATAGTGGTATATTGTTGCCACTGAGGAAGTCTCGCTATTTTGCTAGCCCATAGAATTTTATAAATGGGATCTGTTTGTATTAAGTCAGATTAAAATTGTACCCATCTGATTCTGTCATGTATATTGTGCCATAAGGATGTTTGTGCCATTCTGGCTGCAAAATAGTAGGAGGTCAGGTGTGGAACACCAAATCCTCCACCTTTCTTGTGTTTTGTTAAAGTAGATCTGTTAATCCTGGGTTTTTTCCTCCCCAAATGAAATTGTTGATTTATTTTTGTATTTGGTGTAACTCGGCCGTCGGGACTGACACTGGTAGTGATCGAAAAGAGTAACTTAGGTAGTATGGTCATTTTGGTAACTACTATTCTACCATAAAAGGAAATATTTTCCCTGGTCTAGTTGTTTAAACGTTTTTTAATTTGTAGGAACATTGGTTTATAGTTGAGTGAGAATAGAGAGTTAATGTTATTTGAAAGGGTAATGTCTAAGTATTTGAGACCTTTTGTGTGCCCAGGAGAATCCAAAATTAAAATTTTCATTTCTGCAGGGAGGTGTATAGTCAGGCCCACACATTTATCATCATTTAGCTTATATTCTGATAGATTTCCAAATTTTTGTATCAGTTGGTATAATATGGGTAATGACAATAGAGGTTTAGTAAGAGATAAAATAACATCATCCGCGAATAGCGCAATTTTAAAAGTGGAGTCTCCCACTTCAATTCCCGAAATATCTGGGCAATTTTGTATCTGGCCCGCAAGTGGTTCTATGCACAAGTAATGGGGACAGGGGGCATCCCTGCCTTGTACCGTTTATGATTAAGATTTCTTTGGACTGGTAACCTGCAATTTTGTTGAAAGCTTTAGGTTCTGGGTATATTGCTTTTATTGCTTTAATACATTTTCCCTTGATCCCAATTGTTTCCAACACAGTAATCAAGTAAGTCCAATTAACCCTATTGAATGCATTTTCTGCATCCATTGAAAGGAGCAGAGAGGGCATCCTTTTTTTTGTCAGCAAAATTGATTAAGTCTATTGTTCTGCGCATATTGTTTGGGGCCTCCTTATTAGGGGTGAAGCCCACTTGACCTGGGTGTACCAAGGCTGTCATAAAGGGGTTTTGTCTATCTGCTAGAATCTTTGTAAATAGCTTAATGTCTTTGTTGATAAGTTATATTCGTCTATAATTCTGACAATGCTGTTTGTTTTTCCCACTTTTGGGTATTACTGATATTCTGGCTAGTAATAGTTCAGCTGGTATTTCATTGCCTTCTAAGATATGGTTAAAAATGTTCACAAGTTGGGGGGGCTATAATATCTTTTAGTGTTCTGTAGAAAATTCCTGGGAAGCCATCTGGGCCGGGGGCTTTAGCTACTTTAGTATTTTTATTGCTGTTAGTATTTCTTGCAATGTTATGGGTTGGTTAAGTTTTTCTATGTTTCCTTATCTAATGTGGGTAGGTGACATTCTGTTAGAAATTTACGCATTTCTGTCTTATGTTCTGTATTTTTTGGGTGGTTTGGAATATAATAGAGTTTTTGGTAAAATTTGGCAAGAGTGTTAGCTATTTCCTGAGGATCATTAGTTGTTCTCCCTTCGGATGTCTTTATTTGGGGTATTGAGGTAGTTCTGGTTATGTTTTTTAATTTATTGGCCAACATTTTGTCAGGCTTGTTCGCATAGATAAAGTAATGGGTATCTAGTATCTTAAGTGACCTTCTTTGTTGAGAAGTTCTTCTATTTCAGTTTTCTTAGATTTTATCTGATTAAATAATGTGATGATGTGTTGCTTTTGTTTTGTTTGAAAAGATTTTCTAGTTTTAGCTGACTTAAAGTGTCTGTTGTTTCTTTTGTTTGCTTGTTTCCCGGATTAGGAGTCCCCTAGTGAAAGCTTTCAGTGCTCCCCACTCATAGAGTGGGCTAGAAGTTGTGTTCTCATTTTCTTTAGGGAAATGTTGAAGGTTGTCTTTTAAGGATTTCAGGAATAAAGGATCCCTCAGGAGGGCCAGGTTTAGTGTCCATGAATTGTGTCTGTTGGGATTAAGTATACCTGTGAGGGTGGTGGTATCTATTGCATGATCAGAACATGTAATATCTAAAATTCGGGCTTTCGTAAGGAGTGGTTGCATGATTTAGCTGATAAAGATATAGTCTAAGCAGGAAAAAGAGCCATGTAATGAGGAATAAAATGAATAATCTTTCTCGCCTCTGTGTAGTGACCTCCAACAATCAATTAGCTTACGGTCAATTAAGAAGTTGAGCAATATCTTCCTTGACGGAGTCCCTTTAGAGCTATGTATTCCACTAACTCTGTCCCAATTGAGATCAACTTCTAAGTTAAAGTCCCCTCCCAATATTATCAATATATTTTCCAATGTATGATCAATTTGCTAATCTTAGCTAAGATTGTGTGTTGTGCTTCATTGGGTATATAAACATTCCCTATGATAACTGGTTTACCTCTAAGGATAATATAAAGACCTTGTCTGTCAATCAAGGTTTCATCTTCTTGAAAGTTAAGTGAAGGGTATATCAGAATAGAGACTCCACAATGTTTTTTGGTACTAGTAGTATGGTATTGTATGGGGTATGCCTTATCCCAATATCTGGGTGTGGTGGTTTTAGTGAAATGTGTCTCTTGTAAGATGACTATGTGTGCTTTTAGTCTGTTATATTAATGTAATGCTTTTTTTTTTCCCTTTTTATGTGGGAATGTAATCCCTGTACATTATAAGTTATGATTTGAAGGGCCATGGTGTTACTAAGTGATTTCAGTTATTGGTGTCTGGTGGGGAAAAAGGTCTGACTCACCAACCTGTCGTCTACAAGCCCCCTCTGTTGTATAAATGAGTTCTCTTTACCTTGATAATTCTGCGAGATGTAGACTAATTGACAAAAATAAAAATGTAGGTATACCTGTACAATAAAAATAAACAAAATCATTAAAGAACCAAAAACATTGCAGTTTGAACTGAGAATAAGAAAGAAACATTTGTAATGAGATCTTAGGCTTTCTAGCCAACAAACTTAATTAACATTTTCAAGTCTGGTGGGGTACCAAGAGGAGATATAAAGGGGAGGGGAGGGAGGTTAATGATAAGGTTAAGGAGGGTAGGTGGAGGGGAGTATGGTAATTAGGAGGAGTTGGGGAGGAGTGGAAGATGAGGATGGAGGGAGGGAGGGAGAGGGGAGGATTGGGATTAATCTGAGTATGCTCTGTGTTAAGAGATGAAGATGGTGATTTATATTTATTTCTCCACATATGGGTGGATATTTAATCTGGTTATGTTCTGAAGTAGAGATGGTGGAAATGGAGGGAAGGGTAAAGGGTAATAGGGGGAAGGGGGTAGGGATTGTGAGTGCCATTCTAGCATTGGAGGTATAAATAGGTTACATTTTAACATTAACAAGATAAATAGAACTGAAGAGTCCAGAAATTAAGACTATCAGATGTGCTATCCTAATAAGGACAGCACAAGCAATGGGGTAAAAGTTAAATTTTGTGGAAAAGTGTCTTAGTCCCCCATTAAGTTGTTCAAACTGGTAAAGTTCTACGTAGTTACTCAGGTGACATCACCTAGTTGGGGTTTTTGGTCATCTGTATGTGTAATATTCTGGTGGACTCTTTTGTGTTGGTTTGGCTTCTGGACCTGCGTCCATGTTGTTTCTATTGATCTTCAAGGATTTCTTTGTGGCACTGGTTCTGCTGGTAATGTTGGGGTGATTTTGAGTTTGGATAGTATGGATAGACCCTCAGTTAGGGATGAACAGGCATATATATATTATTGTTGTGATTAAAGACTAGTTTAAATGGGAAGGCCCATCTGTAGTGTATTTGCGCCTGTTTTAGAGAAGTAAGCACTGGTTTTTAGTCTCTCCTTTTCCTTAGGGTGATTGGTGATAGGTCTCTGAATATCTGTATTGTAGATCCCTGGAATTCCAGCTGTTTGTGTTTGCAGGACTCTAGGACTATCTGTTCTTTAACATGGTAATAGTGCGTTTTAATTATGATGTCCCTCGCATTGTTTCCAGGTGGGGGCTTGGTTAGTGCTTTGTGAATTATGTTGAATAGCAATAGGTAGGCATCCACTGAGGGAATTAGTTGTTGAAAAAGATCAGTGATAGTATCCTGCAGATTAGTATAGGACTCAGGGATATTTCTTATGCGCAGATTAGATCTTCTGGAGTGGTTTTCTAGATCCTCTAGTTGGGCCTCCAACCCATTTATCTGTGATTGTTGCTCCTCTAGAGTGGTTTGTAGGGTTGGTAACTACATCTGCGATTTCATCCACTTTGTCTTCTAACTCTGCACTTCTACCTCCGATATCTTGGATATCCTGTTTAGGTTCTTGTAATGCTGATCACAGTTCATCCTGGAAGAGGGATTTTATTTGAGCTAGTAGCTATTGATTTGTATTGTCAGTGTTTGATAATTGCAGTGTTTTAGATAAGCAATCCTTCATAGTTTGATTGTGTCCTTTCATGATGCGGAGAGTTGTACTCTGTTCCAATGTTTCAATGAAGAAGAACGATAAGGTGTATTTTGTTAAGGCTTTCTGGACTAATGTTAGTCTCCTCTTGGTCTTATATTTAACTTTTGGTTGTTGGCTTCTGAAATCTTTTATGGTTTCATGCTTATGTTACGAATAGTTGGTTCTGTTAGTTCTAAAAAAACTTTTGTTGCCTCTTGGAATAGTTTCTTTCTTGGATTCTCAATTCCCAGCTTAACAGTGTCCATTTGTGACTTAGAGAAAGAAAAAGGTTGGATTTTACTCGCCAATAGGTCTCAGTGGTAAAATTAAGTTAAAGGTCTAGACCATTTCCATATTTCTCTTAGGTGTTGCACATGGGGGTCCTGCACCCTAAGTAGGTCGCTAAGAATTGGTTGTTACCCTCTGCTTTGTGTTGCTTCCCTGGGGAATTTATCACTGTATGACCATGTAGGAAAAATAAAAAAAGGTGTATGACCCGCTGGTTATTATCCAGCGGGAAAGGATGGGGAGACAGCACCTCTGATAACTGTATCTTGTTGCTGTGTTTTGGTCTGTGGAGGAGTCGGCAGATATGATTCTGGTGTAAAGATGGTGTTTCACGCCAAATCTGACTATCCCTCTGGCAGTGGTACAGTTATATTAATTTTATATGTCAGTTTGAATATTGCTATGAAAATGAGCTCTAAATACTTTTGCCTCTTTACTAGAGCCTTTTGATGTTTATCAAAGTTTGTCTCTTGGCCCTATATGCGTTGCAATATAAGGCCTGGTGGTAGGAATCAGCTTGAGCTACATGGTGTCTAGTCCTCTGTGTGAGTGATTGTTAATATTGGTGTATGGGGTCTTCAATCACAACCAGATGGGGACTGCGATTAAAGTATGATGGGCCCCGGTGCCACTCACACTCTTGTAGCACTCAGCACTCGTTTCAGCTTGCACCGAGGTCTGGTCACTCAGTCAGTCCCTGTAGCCCACTCTGGAGTGGATCCCCGACCCTCCAGAGGCAAGGATACAGTGTGGTGTGGTTATACAGGTCAATCGGTTACTCAGATTCATGTAGCGGTAGCAGTGTGCGGTGCAGGCCTCCCCTTAGTAGCGGACCCCTCTTATCTCTTACACCCGAATCCGGAGTGGAGCACCGACCCTCCAGAATGGTGCACCAGGTGCTCACAGCGAGTTGGTGGTGAGCTCTCTCCTGTTGCTGGTGATGCCGATCTCAAGTTGTTCACCACGTGGGTTGTTCGCAATGGAGTTCTGGCAGTGAATGTCAGATAATCAGGTGTCTCCTTTCAAATGGGGTTCAGTTAGGAACTATATTGGAATATTGCCACTGGAGTATCTTTGTGCAAATTAGGTTTTATTTGCAAAATATAGGGTTTAATTATATGCCAAAGATGGAGCTAGCTTAGTGTGCATTCTCTCTCTCCAGTGCTTGGCTCCACCACCAAGCATTTTTTTTAATATAAAAAACAACTGCACTAGGCAGTTTCATGGCTGTAAAGTTGGCGGGAGTGGGGTGTTAGAAAAAAAAACAGGACTGAAAAATGCCTTTACATTGCGGTCTATAGTCGATGATCGCATGAAGAGGAGCCTCCACGCTGCTGAGGACCGCCGCTGAGGATCCACACGACCTTCTCTGCTGGACTTCAGGAATGGTGAAAACCTATTTGGGGCTTAGTTTTAGGATTTTATTTTTTATTATTCTTAAGATTAGGGATTTAATGGGCTGGAAAAGAGCTGGTTTTCCTTTTAAGGGCAGTAAAAGAGCTGAATGCCCTTTTACGAGCAATGCACATACAAATGCCCCTTTAGGGATAATGGGTAGTATAGGTTTCTTTAGTGTTAGTTTTTTTTTATTTTGGGGGGTTTGGTGGGTGGGGGTGTTTACTGGTAGGGGGGTCTTAGTATTTTTTTAAATGTAAAAGAGCTGTTTAAACCTTTTAAGGGCTATTGGTAGTTTAATTTAGATTAGGGGGTGTTTTTATTTTTGGGGGACTTTTTTATTTTCATAGGGATTAGGTTTAGTTTATTTATGATAATTTTGTTTATTTTTTTCTGTAATTTTTTTTGCAATTTTTGTTTTTTTATTTTTTGGAATTTTAGAAAAATTTTTTATGTAATTTAATGTTAGGTTTTATTATTTTAAGTGTAACTTAGTATCGGGTTAATTTAGGGGGCTTAATAATCAAATTAGTTATTTGTGTTGTGGGAGTTGGCGGTTTAGGAGTTAATAGGTTAATTAGGTTTATTGCGATGCGGGGGTATAGGGGTTAATAGGTTAATTAGGTTTATTGCAATGTGGGGGTTGGCAGTTTAGGGTTTAATATTTTAATTATGTTATTTGTGGATTAGGGGTTAATTACTTAATTATTTTGCTATGTTGGCGGTTTTGGTATTTGTTAATACTTCATGTGAGAGGTTAGATTTTCTTCGTTATACTTTGTGCGGGCGGTTCATTTTTTTTTATTTCTTGCGGGCGCTTACACGTTTTTTCGTTGTTTCGTGTGGGCGGTTCATTTTTTTTTTTTTTGTAAGGCTTCGTTTGCCTATGCTGCATCCAGGTGGATTCTGAAAATGGCAGGGTGGTGAAAGAATCCACCGAACATCCACCTGGATGCAGCGTAAGCTGCATCCAGGTGGATTCTTTTGGCTGCGCACGCAGCCAGCATTCTTTTGGCTGCATCGTGCAGCCAACATTCCTTTGAGGATGTGTGTGCAACTGGTGAGACCACCGGACGCGTTACAAACACGATTATAGTATAGATATTTGTGTGTTATAAATATGTTGTTTATACACATATTAACACATAAATATTTAAGTATATATGCATATACAGATATATTTACAAACTGCTGCTATTGCTGCGCTACTTACCCCCTTCACTGCGCTTAAGTTGGGTGCCATCTCTGACAGCATCAGAACGAGGCTCCCATTGGAGGCTATGGAAGCGCACTCTCATGAGCGCAATGCTTCCATTCAATGTAAAAGCAACCTCGCACCTAACTTGTAATAACAGCGCACTGAAGCAATATATTGCGCTCCACTTAAAATCTGGCCCTTTATTGGGAATTCAGTGCTGAGTTTTATGACATTTTAGAGATACTAAAGATACACCAACATAAATGACCAATATTTGTATTTATTAATTGTGTCATGATATTCATCAAAGTAAATTGTGTAAGAGATTTGTAATGTTGATATTTCCGCTCTGAATTATATTGAAATGGAAATAATAATAATAATAATAATATATATATATATATATATTTATATATATTTATTTATATATTTATATATATTTATTTATATATTTATATATATTTATTTATATATTTATATATATTTATTTATATATATATATATAGCCTCCCAGGACATTGAAGAGGGATCTAAAATGTGATAGGGTTATGAGAATTTGGAATATAATTTTGACAAGTCACTGTAAATGTGGCAATGCGAACACACAATACATGACATGAGCTGTCACAAAATGTCAACTCTGATTTCTTTGAATTTTTTTCCCCCTAAACAAGCTGCAGAACATAAACAAGTTTTCATGAAATGACATTTGGAAATGTTTGTGATCTTTTATTTAAATAGTGTTTCTAAATATCGAAACAATGTTTAGTGTTAGATGTTTGCAGATTCTAAAAGAAAACCTCTAAAAAGCTTTATAAACAAATTAATATAGTAGTTTGGTAAATTATTATTGTTATTATTTTTATTATTGTTTTGTAAAGCTCTGCCGTGTGTAGGTTTATAATAATAACAATAATAACAATACCTAGTTTCATGGTAAAACAATATAGATATATAAAACAGACTAAATAAAACAAATTAATCATTCTATGGCCTCTAGTTATTAAGGTCTGGCGGACCTGATCCGACACCGTGGATCAGGTCCGCCAGACCTCGCTGAATACGGCGAGCAATACGCTCTCCGTATTCAGCATTGTGAGCTGCTGGTACAACGCCGCCCCCTGCAGACTCGCGGCCAATAGGCCGCCAGCAGGGGGGGTGTCAATCAACCCGATCGTACTCGATCGGGTTCATTTCCGGCGATGACTGTCCGCCTGCTCAGAGCAGGCAGACAGGTTATGAAGCAGCGGTCTTTGTGACCGCTGCTTCATAACTGCTGTTTCTGGCGAGTCTTACGGAGTCCATACGGAACTTGATACATATACCCCTATATGTTGAATAGACAAACACACAAGGGTATGGTTCTCAAGCCGACTCACGCTCTCCAACTGGGGCATTCTTCCGTGTAGACACACTTGGAGGGAGTGTCGGTCACGTGCATACAGACGAACCCCTGGATAGGCCAATAGCAAACCTACTTCCACACAAAATCCCAGCACTGAAGATCCGACCACAAGATTATGTGAAAAAGCAGTTGATATTTATTGAAGGCGGATAGGCTGAGGCTCTCCTATAACCCTGTTCGGTTACCTCTTTTGGTTTTATGATGTTTCGGGCTGTTTGTAACCTTCAATAAATATGAAATGCTTTTTCACATAATCTGTGGTCGGATATAGATTGAATAGGTTGGAAGACATAAGATATGGGGTAATTTCTCATGTTTTGTAATTGAAGCAGTGAGATAAGGCAGGTGAATATATTTTGTTTTTGTTTGTTAAAGGGACATTGTACACTAGATTTTTCTGTGCATAAATGTTTTTTTTAGATGATCCATTAATATAACCAATGCGGGAGTGTTTTGTAACAATGTATAGTTTTGCTTATTTTTAATAACATTGTGCTGATTTTCAGCCCCAAAGTTTTATATGCATACTGATGTCTACAGATTCCTGCAGCTCCTGTTTGCATAATCTCTCTTTTCATATGAAGGGAAGAGGAGAGGTTGGGAGTGTCTGCTTTTGTGCTTTCTCATCCCCTTTCACTGGGTGTCCAGTCTAATCTCATCAACAGTGCTAAACTGGAAGCTTCTAAGTATGTTTTTAAAAGGCTTTATACTGGATCTTTAGATCAGTATCTGTGCATATTCTTATTTATAATAGTGTCTATTATTGCATGCAGTTATATGAAAATTGGTGTATATTGCCCTTTTAAGATGAATCAGAGCTTTCAGAGGAGAGGTTTTAAGCCTCTTTAAATAGATAGGGTTTCAAAAAGAGTTTGAAGCTATATGAGTTTGGAGTCTGATGGAGTGTGCAGCATACGAGGAAAGGGAATCTGTAGTAATAAGAATGGATGAAAAGTAATTAAATATGTATTTGCTCACATTTTGATTCATTGATCTTTTTTTTTTTAAGATATGTATTTGTGAATGTGTTTACTGTCCCCCAAATTCAACTCTACATTGTCTTACCCCATGAATAGTTATGGCATTTGTATTTAGAAATGTTACAGCATAGAATAGTACAACTAATACTCTAGAATCTATTGATGATTAGGGAGGCACATGTCACTGTTATGCATTTTTTGATTGTTTTTAAATGATAGTGTCACAATCCATAATTTCTACAAAATTCACTATTAAAGTCTAGGTAATTTTTTGTGGATAAATCATTTGTTAAACTTGTCTAAAGGATTGTGATTAACACCATTGGGTTAGATTACAAGTGGCGCACAAATAAAAAAAATATTATTGCGTTCTAACTGGGCTCAAAATAAAAAATTATTGTGGCCGTGCTTATTACATATTAAAAGTAATACATTAGCAAGTGAGTGAAAGATCAAGATGTGCTAACTTCAGGACTTTGGAGATCTAGACTTCTAATGGGCACACTGAAAAAATAAACTATTACTTATTACTCAATTGCTAACTCGGCACTGCGTTAGATCAGCTGCGTTAAACCCAAGGGTGTTAGGAATACTCATATGTTCTTCACATATATTTTTTTTTTTAATCTTTAAATAAAACTTTATATATATATATAGAGACAAAAGATAAATGAACCAGTAGAAAGAATCCACTGAATCACTCCCAGGCGCTCACTATCAAATAAAGCAATGCCACAAGGTATATACTCTATACCCAGCACCTCATAGAGGTATATATATTTTCAGTAGGTAGTATCCAGCTGCCAAAACCCAAAAAGAATAGAGGAGACCTATCACTCCTCAAAAAGGGACATAAAAAGAAAGGGGCAGGGTGGCGCAGACAGCTCAAACTAAAAATATATATAATAGATAAAAGATAAATATATAAAATTTATACAGTTTATAGTAAAATATTATAGCAATGCATAGTTAAAAATAACATAAAATAAATAATTAATATAATGCAGTATGTTACAAATGTCCATAAGCAATATCAAAAATCCTAAACGATCAGAGGTAATCAGGAGCACATCAAATGTAGAGGATAGAGTCTTCAGATTTTAATCCCCTATTAGATGTGCACTTACTTGAATGAACCTCAATCACATGAGGTAAGAATGTAGCACTTTCAAAACAGAATGAGGCACTCCCTGTAGAAAAGATAGAATCATGCACTGGATCTCCCAGAATGCAGACTTCTGTATCTTGGAATATGGATAGTAGAATCCTCCAAAGGTCCTCGTGCTCTCTTTAGTAAGTAGTAACTCACTTTATATCAGCTTAAGTTTAGCTGCAATGTGCTTCTCTCTGACTCGGAGAGAAGCACATTGCAGCTAAACTTAAGCTGATATAAAGTGAGTTACTACTTACTAAAGAGAGCACGAGGACCTTTGGAGGATTCTACTATCCATATTCCAAGATACAGAAGTCTGCATTCTGGGAGATCCAGTGGATGATTCTATCTTTTCTACAGGGAGTGCCTCATTCTGTTTTGAAAGTGCTACATTCTTACCTCATGTGATTGAGGTTCATTCAAGTAAGTGCACATCTAATAGGGGATTAAAATCTGAAGACTCTATCCTCTACATTTGATGTGCTCCTGATTACCTCTGATCGTTTAGGATTTTTGATATTGCTTATGGACATTTGTAACATACTGCATTATATTAATTATTTATTTTATGTTATTTTTAACTATGCATTGCTATAATATTTTACTATAAACTGTATAAATTTTATATATTTATCTTTTATCTATTATATATATTTTTAGTTTGAGCTGTCTGCGCCACCCTGCCCCTTTCTTTTTATATATATATATATATATATATATATATATATATATATATATATATATATATATATATATATATATATATATATATACATATACACACACATATATATATATATATATATATATATATATATATATATATATATATATATATATACAGTATATTTAAGATTAAAAGAAAAAACATCTATGTGAGGAACATAGGAATGGACAGTTTAGTCCAAAGTAAACGTTCATGATTTATATAGGGCATGCAATTTTAAACAACTTTCCAGTTTACTTTTATCACCAATTATGCTTTGTTTTCTTGGTATTCTTATTTGAAAGCTAAACCTAGTTAGGCTCATATGCTAATGTCTTAGACCTTGAAGTCTGCCTCTTATCTTCTTTGCTACTATGTCCAGCACCACCACTGTTTTGAAGCTTTGTTGATGGTAAAATAGAGCAATTCAAATGATTAACCCTTTTTCCACCGTTAGGACGTTCCATGCTGTCCTAACTGCACTGGGCTTTAGCACTGTTAGGATGGCATGGAAGGTCCTTGCCTTTGGCTGTCCTGGAACCATAGCCACTTCATAAATGGGATTGTGGGCTTGAGTGCGTTCTTAGCATCAATCCCCCCTGACCCGATCCCATCTATGAAATGAACGATTGTGTGATTTTACTGATGAGGCCCATAGAAGGCCGAAACGATCGTCTGGGGTTGTCATGTTCCTTGTTCAGAGGAGAATTGCCTGGTATTTCGGGGCTGGACTGACCTTACTTGGCGGGATCAGACTGATATACTTCAGGAAAGTTTTCTTCTGTGAAAAGCACACTGGTCTAAAAGAGGCTGCTTCCGGGTGGTAAATCGCCATAGAACAAGCCACTGAGCTGTTGTTCGTTCCTGGTAGAGCGCTTCTCTCTTTGTATGCAAATTATTATGACCCTGGGGAAGTCTCCCTATGGGTGATGGGGGAAATCAGACGTGGACTCCTTGCCCAGTGTGCTTAGAGGAATGTGGCTGCACCTCACTGACGAGGCCCATAGAAGGCCGAAACGATCGTCTGGGGTTGTCATGTTCCTTGTTCAGAGGAGAATTGCCTGGTATTTCGGGGCTGGACTGACCTTACTTGGCGGGATCAGACTGATATACTTCAGGAAAGTTTTCTTCTGTGAAAAGCACACTGGTCTAAAAGAGGCTGCTTCCGGGTGGTAAATCGCCATAGAACAAGCCACTGAGCTGTTGTTCGTTCCTGGTAGAGCGCTTCTCTCTTTGTATGCAAATTATTATGACCCTGGGGAAGTCTCCCTATGGGTGATGGGGAAAACCAGACGTGGACTCCTTGCCCAGTGTGCTTAGAGGAATGTGGCTGCACCTCACTGACGAGGCCAATAGAAGGCCGAAATGATCGTCTGGGGTTGTCATGTTCCTTGTTCAGAGGAGAATTGCCTGGTATTTCGGGGCTGGACTGACCTTACTTGGCGGGATCAGACTGATATACTTCAGGAAAGTTTTCTTCTGTGAAAAGCACACTGGTCTAAAAGAGGCTGCTTCCGGGTGGTAAATCGCCATAGAACAAGCCACTGAGCTGTTGTTCGTTCCTGGTAGAGCGCTTCTCTCTTTGTATGCAAATTATTATGACCCTGGGGAAGTCTCCCTATGGGTGATGGGGGAAACCAGACATGGACTCCTTGCCCAGTGTGCTTAGAGGAATGTGGCTGCACCTCACTGACGAGGCCCATAGAAGGCCGAAACGATCGTCTGGGGTTGTCATGTTCCTTGTTCAGAGGAGAATTGCCTGGTATTTCGGGGCTGGACTGACCTTACTTGGCGGGATCAGACTGATATACTTCAGGAAAGTTTTCTTCTGTGAAAAGCACACTGGTCTAAAAGAGGCTGCTTCCGGGTGGTAAATTGCCATAGAACAAGCCACTGAGCTGTTGTTCGTTCCTGGTAGAGCGCTTCTCTCTTTGTATGCAAATTATTATGACCCTGGGGAATCTCCCTATGGGTGATGGGGGAAACCAGACGTGGACTCCTTGCCCAGTGTGCTTAGAGGAATGTGGCTGCACCTCACTGACGAGGCCCATAGAAGGCCAAAACGATTGTCTGGGGTTGTCATGTTCCTTGTTCAGAGGAGAATTGCCTGGTATTTCGGGGCTGGACTGACCTTACTTGGCGGGATCAGACTGATATACTTCAGGAAAGTTTTTCTTCTGTGAAAAGCACACTGGTCTAAAAGAGGCTGCTTCCGGGTGGTAAATCGCCATAGAACATGCCACTGAGCTGTTGTTCGTTCCTGGTAGAGCGCTTCTCTCTTTGTATGCTGATTTTAATTTTTACTTATTTGTTTACAGTTCCGATGTAAACAAATAAGTCCTGTCAGGAGAGGGTTAACATCAACAGGGCAGGTCTTGTTGCAAAACTATGTCACATTATCGATAACAGCACTGCTAACACAAGGGAGGGGCATAAAACAAACTTTTTTTTATTCTTAGGTGAGTTTGTATATTTATGAAGGGGCATTATGTGTATGAGGTACAGCTTCTGATTGTCAGTTTTACTGCATATGAGAGCAGCTGTGTAAATCAAAATGTTTTTGTGTGTAAGAAAGAATGTGTGTGCATGTGCATATCTGTGTGTCTGTGAGAGAGAGCATATGTTCATGAGTGTCTGTGAGAGAGAGCATATGTTCATGAGTGTCTGTGAGAGAGAGCATATGTTCATGAGTGTCTGTGAGAGAGAGCATATGTTCATGAGTGTCTGTGAGAGAGAGCATATGTTCATGTGTGTCTGTGAGAGAGAGCATATGTTCATGAGTGTCTGTGAGAGAGAGCATATATATATGTCTGTGCCTGTGAGAGAGAGCATATATATGTCTGTGCCTGTTAGAGCAAATGTTCATGTGTGTCTGTGAGAGAGAGCATACGTATGTGTGTGTGTGAGAGCATATGTATGTATGTCTGTGCCTGTGATAGAGAGCATCCTGTATGAATGTGTGTTCGTGTGAGACAGAACATACTTTATGTATGTGTGGGTTTGTGAGAGAACATACTGTATGTATGTGTGTGCCTGTGAGAGAACATACTGTATGTATGTGTGTGCCTGTGAGAGAGCATACTGTATGTATTTGTGAGTCTGTGAGAGAGAGCATATTTACATGTGTGTTAGTGTCTTTGATAGAGAGCATATGTATGTGTGTGCCTGTGAGAGCATGTATGTGTGTGTGCCTGTGAGAGAGAGCATACTGTATGTATGTAAGTGTGTGTGTCTGTGAGAGAGAGCATATATATGTGTGTGTCAGTTAGAGCATATGTATGTGTGTGCCTGTGAGAGCATGTATGTGTGTGTGCCTGTGAGAGAGCATACTTTATGCATGTATGTGTGTGTGTGTCTGTGAGAGAGAGCATATGTATGTGTGTGTCAGTTAGAGCATGTATGTGTGTGTGCCTATGAGAGAGAGCATACTGTATGCATGTATGTGTGTGTCTGTGAGAGAGAGCATATGTATGTGTGTGTCAGTTAGAGCATATGTATGTGTGTGTCAGTTAGAGCATGTATATGTGTGTGCCTGTGAGAGAGAGCATACTGTATGTATGTATGTGTGTGTGTGTCTGTGAGAGAGAGCATATGTATGTGTGTGCCAGTTAGAGCATATGTATGTGTGTGCTTGTGAGAGCATGTATGTATGTGTGCCTGTGAGAGAGAGCATAATTTATGCATGTATGTATGTGTGTGTGTGTCTGTGAGAGAGAGCATATGTATGTGTGTGTCAGTTAGATCATGTATGTGTGTGTGCCTGTGAGAGAGAGCATACTGTATGTATGTATGTATGTATGTATGTGTGTGTGCCTGTGAGAGAGAGCATACTGTATGTATGTATGTGTGTGTCTGCGAGAGAGAGCATATGTATGTGTGTGTCAGTTAGAGCATGTATGTGTGTGTGCCTGTGAGAGAGAGCATACTGTATGTGTGTGTCTGTGAGAGAAAGCATATGTATGTGTGTGTCAGAGCATATGTATGTGTGTGTCAGTTAGAGCATGTATGTGTGTGTGCCTATGAGAGAGAGCATACTGTATGCATGTATGTGTGTGTCTGTGAGAGAGAGCATATGTATGTGTGTGTCAGTTAGAGCATATGTATGTGTGTGTCAGTTAGAGCATGTATATGTGTGTGCCTGTGAGAGAGAGCATACTGTATGTATGTATGTGTGTGTGTGTCTGTGAGAGAGAGCATATGTATGTGTGTGCCAGTTAGAGCATATGTATGTGTGTGCTTGTGAGAGCATGTATGTATGTGTGCCTGTGAGAGAGAGCATAATTTATGCATGTATGTATGTGTGTGTGTGTCTGTGAGAGAGAGCATATGTATGTGTGTGTCAGTTAGATCATGTATGTGTGTGTGCCTGTGAGAGAGAGCATACTGTATGTATGTATGTATGTATGTATGTGTGTGTGCCTGTGAGAGAGAGCATACTGTATGTATGTATGTGTGTGTCTGCGAGAGAGAGCATATGTATGTGTGTGTCAGTTAGAGCATGTATGTGTGTGTGCCTGTGAGAGAGAGCATACTGTATGTGTGTGTCTGTGAGAGAAAGCATATGTATGTGTGTGTCAGAGCATATGTATGTATGTGTGTGTCTGTGAGAGAGAGCATATGTATGTGTGTCTGTGCCTGTGATAGAGAGCATCCTGTATGAATGTGTGTTCGTGTGAGACAGAACATACTGTATGTATGTGTGGGTTTGGGAGAGAACATACTGTATGTATGTGTGTGCCTGTTAGAGAACATACTGTATGTATGTGTGTGCCTGTGAGAGAGCATACTGTATGTATTTGTGAGTCTGTGAGAGAGAGCATATTTACATGTGTGTTAGTGTCTTTGATAGAGAGCATATGTATGTGTGTGCCTGTGAGAGCATGTATGTGTGTGTGCCTGTGAGAGAGAGCATACTGTATGTATGTAAGTGTGTGTGTCTGTGAGAGAGAGCATATATATGTGTGTGTCAGTTAGAGCATATGTATGTGTGTGCCTGTGAGAGCATGTATGTGTGTGTGCCTGTGAGAGAGCATACTTTATGCATGTATGTGTGTGTGTGTCTGTGAGAGAGAGCATATGTATGTGTGTGTCAGTTAGAGCATGTATGTGTGTGTGCCTATGAGAGAGCGCATACTGTATGCATGTATGTGTGTGTCTGTGAGAGAGAGCATATGTATGTGTGTGTCAGTTAGAGCATATGTATGTGTGTGTCAGTTAGAGCATGTATATGTGTGTGCCTGTGAGAGAGAGAATACTGTATGTATGTATGTGTGTGTTTGTCTGTGAGAGAGAGCATATGTATGTGTGTGCCAGTTAGAGCATATGTATGTGTCAGTTAGATCATGTATGTGTGTGTGCCTGTGAGAGAGAGCATACTGTATGTATGTATGTATGTATGTATGTATGTGTGTGTGCCTGTGAGAGAGAGCATACTTTATGTATGTATGTGTGTGTCTGTGAGAGAGAGCATATGTATGTGTGTGTCAGTTAGAGCATGTATGTGTGTGTGCCTGTGAGAGAGAGCATACTGTATGTGTGTGTCTGTGAGAGAGAGCATATGTATGTGTGTGTCAGAGCATATGTATGTATGTGTGTGTCTGTGAGAGAGAGCATATGTATGTGTGTGTCAGAGCATATGTATGTATGTGTGTGTCTGTGAGAGAGACCATATGTATGTGTGTGTCAGAGCATATGCATGTGTGTGTGTGTCTGTGAGAGAGAGCATATGTATGTGTGTGTCAGAGCATATGTATGTATGTGTGTGTCTGTGAGAGAGACCATATGTATGTGTGTGTCAGAGCATATGCATGTGTGTGTGTGTCTGTGAGAGAGAGCATATGTATGTGTGTGTCAGAGCATATGTATGTATGTGTGTGTCTGTGAGAGAGACTATGTGTATGTGTGTGTCAGAGCATATGTATGTGTGTGTCAGAGCATATGTATGTGTGTGTTGGTGAGAGCATATATGTGTGTGTCTGTGAGCGTGTGTTTGACAGAGTGCATGTGTGTGTGCATGTGTAATAGGGAGAGAGCTTGTGTGTGTGCATGTACATGTGAGAGTGTGTGTATTGTGTGTCAGAGATATCATGTTTGGTCCTTTTATTTTTGTCTATGGATCCATGCGTTTCTAACAATTAATTTTCCTGAACTCACAGCTGTTTTTAATCCCTTTGCACCTAGAGGAGATAAGCTGCTAGTAATATTTCTAGGGCGCGATCCGATATAGATCGGAGTTTGCGGCCCAAGCGAGGGAACCCACGTCGCCCGCAGTTTCAGCTCGCAACTCGAGCCATCCAATATGCGGCGCCGTCACTTGCTAAAGTGGCGCAAGTCTCACAAACCAGCGATGTCCAGAAATCTGCGTAAGTACAGATTTTTGGAGTCGCCAGTGACTTGCGCCACGTTAGAAACTGCCGGCGCCTATAAAACCTGACTAAAGTCTAAATCACCCGCACTGTCTAACACGCCTCCTAAACATAGCCCGACACGTCTAACACACCTCCCTAACATAGCCCGACACGTCTAACCCTCTATCCGCTATCCCCCCTCACTATCCTAACAATAAAAAGCTATTAACCCCTAAACCGCCGCTCCCGTACCCCGCCGCAACCTAATAAAGTCATTAACCCCTAAACCGTCGCTCCCGTACCCCGCCGCCAGCTATATAATATCTATAACCCCCTAAAGTGAGCCCCTAACACCGCCGCTATCTCTATTAAAATGATTAACCCCTAATTTAATCTACCTACCCCGCCGCCAGCTATATTATCTATATTAACCCTAAGTATATTATAGTTATAATAATATATATATATAGGTATTACATTATATATATTAACTATATTAACCCTAATTATATTAGGGTTAATATAGTTAATATAGTTACTATAGTATTTATATTAACTATATTAACTCTATCTAAGCCTAACACCCCTAACTAAATTTATATTAAATTAATCTAATTCATTTATAAACTAAAATATTCCTATTTAAATCTAAATACTTACCTATAAAATAAACCCTAAGATAGCTACAATATAATTAATAATTACATTGTAGCTATGTTAGGGTTAATATTTATTTTACAGGTAAATTGTTAATTATTTTAACTAGGTATAATAGCTATTAAATAGTTATTAACTATTTAATATCTACCTAGTTAAAATAATTACCCAATTACCTGTAAAATAAATCCTAACCTAAGTTACAAATACACCTACACTATCAATAAATTAAATAAACTACAAACATCTATCTAAAAATACAATTAAATTAACTAAACTAAATTACAAAAACAAACAAACACTAAATTACAAAAAATAAAAAAAAGATTACAAGATTTTTAAGCTAATTACACCTATTCTAAGCCCCCTAATAAAATAATAAACCCCCAAAATAAAAAAAATTCCCTGCCCTATTCTAAATTAAAAAAAATTCAAAGCTCTTTACCTTACCAGCCCTTAAAAGGGCCTTTTGTGGGGCATGCCCCAAAGAATTCAGCTCTTTTGCATACAAATACAATACCCCCCCCCCCCATTACAACCCATTACAACCCACCACCCACATACCCCTATTCTAAAACCACCCAAACCCCCCTTAAAAAAGCCTAACACTACCCCCCTGAAGATCTCCCTACCTTGTCTTCACCACACTGGGCCGAACTCCTGATCCGATCCGGGCGATGTCTTCCTCCAAGCGGCAAAGAATTCTTCCTCCGGCGATGTCTTCCTCCAAGCGGCAAAGAAGAATTCTTCCTCCGGCGACGTCTTCCTCCAAGCGGCAGCAAAGTCTTCAATCTTCCGGCGGCATCTTCAATCTTCTTTCTTCGCTCCGCCGCATCCATCCCGGACGACGACTGAACGACGAATGAGGTACCTTTAAATGACGTCATCCAAGATGGCGTCCACCGAATTCCGATTGGCTGATAGGATTCTATCAGCCAATCAGAATTAAGTTAGAAAAATCTGATTGGCTGATTGAATCAGCCAATCAGATTCAAGTTCAATCCGATTGGATGATCCAATCAGCCAATCAGATTGAGCTCGCATTCTATTGGCTGATCGGAACAGTATTTAGATTTAAATAGGAATATTTTAGTTTATAAATGAATTAGATTAATTTAATAAAAATTTAGTTAGGGGTGTTAGGCTTAGATAGAGTTAATATAGTTAATATAAATACTATAGTAACTATATTAACTATATTAACCCTAATATAATTAGGGTTAATATAGTTAATATATATAATGTAATACCTATATTAACTATAATATACTTAGGGTTAATATAGATAATATAGCTGGCGGCGGGCTAGGTAGATTAAATTAGGGGTTAATCATTTTAATAGAGATGGCGGCGGTGTAAGGGGCTTACATTAGGGGTTAATAATATTAATATAGCTGGCGGCGGTATAGGGGGATTAGATTAGGGGTTAATAATTTTTATATAGGTGGCGGCGGTGTAAGGGGTCAGATTAGGGGATAGATAAGGTAGATGGCAGCGGTTTTAGGGGCTCACAGTAGGGGGTTAGTTTATGTAGATGGCGGCGGGGTCCGGGAGCGGCGGTTTAGGGGTTAATAACTTTATTAGGGATTTCGGGGGGGGGATCGCGGTTGACAGGTAGATAGACATTGCACATGCGTTAGGTGTTAGGTTTATTTTAGAAGATCGCGGTTGACAGGGAGATAGATATTGAGCATGCGTTAGGTGTTAGGTTTATTTTAGAAGATCGCGGTTGACAGGGAGATAGACATTGCGCATGCGTTAGGTGTTAGGTTTATTTTAGCAGCCAGTTTATGGAGTTACGGGGCTCCAATAGTCAGAGTAAGGCTTCTTACGGCTGCTTTTTGTGGCGAGGTGAAAATGGAGTAAGTTTTCTCCATTTTCGCCACGTAAGTCCTTACGCTGCATATTGGATACCAAACTGCGCTGGTTTGGTATACCTGCCTATAGCCCAAAAAACTACGGGCGACGGCAGAAATATACGCGCGTAACTTCTAGGTTACGCCGTATATGTGATACCAAACCCGCGCAAATATTGGCGTTGCCGGCTTTTGCGGGCGACGATTTTTATCGGATGGACCCCTTAATATAGATACAATATTCCTTTTCCCCTCTATTATCCTCCTTCACTTTCATTCTTCCTTTTGTTTCTTGTCTATTCCTCTGTCCCCTTTGTCGCATTTCTCCCCCGTCCCTCTATCTGTTTCTGCCCCCTCTCTCCCTTCTCTCTACTATGTATCTCTATGTCCTCTCTCTCCATCTCTATCTCTCCTCTTTTTCTTTTGACTTCTCTATCTCTGCTCATTATTATTGTGAGACTTGGTGCATCAAACTCCAAAGCATTAGCTATTGAAAGAGAAGATAAGGGAGTTGATTACAATTCTTTAGAAAATCGTATCTAATGATTGTGAACAGAAAAACACCATTAAAGTCTAATTAATTAGAAATGATTGTGATCGACCATTAAGTTGGTGCTCTAGCTTAGACTGCTAGTTGGTACTACATTGTATCACCACAGTAACACAAGAGATGACTTAAGCACATTTGCTTTTGATGGTTTAGTAGCCCTATTTCAGAACCAAGACATTAATCTTAGCCCTAACTGCCTATATTTTATTTTTAATGTCATCATAGTGACAGAAATATAGTTAATGTCTCAACATTTGTACTTTGGCATTGTGAATAACATCATTTTAGCAACACTATTTGTTTAGAATTTCCCTTCTCTCAGAGATCGGCAAAATAGAACAGCAAAATTAATGTTGATAATTCAAGGAAATAATTTTTAATAATATTTGATGTTATGTATTCAATTCAAACAATATGTATATGTGTGTTATGGCTTGTGACTTCAAATAAAATCACACTACAGGATTCTGCAATCAATATGACCTTGAGTTTTGCATCATTTGTCATTTTGAAGTTGAAAACAGGAAGTGTTATTAGCTTGTGTAAGGCAATATAGCATATGGAAATTATTATTAAACATATCCATCAGGTTGGTGATATAGATTATTATAAAATAATTAATAGATTGACTAATTCAAATTAGCTAAAAAAAAACAAAAATCAGGGCATCAATGAGAAAACAATATAAAACACAATACATCACACAGCCTGCATCATGCTGTAGCGCATCATGTCTGCCAGACATCGCTGAACGCCGACAGCATACGCTGTTGGTTTTTAACATTGCACAAGCAGTTCTGGTGAACTGCTTGTGCAATGCTGCCCCCTGCAGATTCGTGGCCAATCAGCCGCTAGCAGGGGGTGTAAATCAACCCGATCATACACGATCGGGCAGATTGCTGTTCGCCGCCTCAGAGGAGGAGTATGAGTTAAGGAGCAGCGGTCTTAAGACCGCTGCTTCTTAACTCCTGTTTCCGGCGAGCCTGAAGGCTTGCACGGAAACAGGGGTATTTGGCCCCATTCAGGCCATGATAAATTGGTCCATAAGACTTTAAACCCAATAGGGCCCCAAGTTAGATGAGCAGTATAAAGTGTCTTGCATGTATTTCTCCAACATTGGTGTGTCCGGTCCACGGCGTCATCCATTAATTGTGGGAAATATTCTCCCCCACAGGGAAAGGCAAGGAGAGCACACAGCAAGAGCTGTCCATATAGCTCCCCCTCTGGCTCCGCCCCCCAGTCATTCTCCTTGCCGCTCTGAACAAGTAGCATCTCCACGGGGATGGTGAGGAGTTTGTGGTGTTAGTTGTAGTTTTTTATTCTTCTATCAAGAGTTTGTTATTTTAAAATAGTGCTGGCTTGTACTTTTTACTCTACAACAGAAAAGTGATGAAGATTTCTGTTTAAGAGGGCTATGATTTTAGCACAAGTAACTAAAATCCATTTCTGTTACCACGCAGGACTGTTGAAACCAGAGAACTTCAGTTGGGGGTAACAGTTTGCAGACTTATCTGCTTCAGGTATGACTAGTCTCCTTCTAACAACACAGGCTAATGCTAGATGACAGTCATTTTTCCCCTCAGGGAAAACGGTAAGCCATTTTTCTTTCACCTCAGCAAAAAAGATAACAGGCTTCCCCTTTTTGATTTTTATGCTGGTAGACACTGTCAGGGGCCAAATCGATTGTTTTTTATTACAATATGATGGCAATTGAAATGTTTTATAAGCTCATATACACTTGGGGACGTTATTTATTGATCTGGCTTGCTTTAGACACCTAAATCTAGTCAGGAAGGCCCCTTCACTCTAGTGTACTGAGGGAGGAGGCCTCATTTTGGCACTTCAGTTAATTTCAAGGCAGTGCATGCAGTTCCATGTGAGAGGGTCCTGTGGCTCAGAAAGTGACTCCAGAAGGCTTATTTCTGTGGATGATTGACCCCTAAGAAAGGTAAAAGCTGCAGCAATGCTGTAAGCAGGGATTGTGGTATATAAAAACGGTTAAATCCAACAATTAGCTCAGGTTTGCTTGTTTTAAGAGCTAGCGTCTCCATATTTGCTGTGCAATACTTTCTAAGCATTAAGACACTGGGGTCCAAATTTCAGAAAAATCGGATATTGCCTTCATAGTTTTTTGAACATTCAGAAATAAAGTGTCATTTTATTATTTAAAGAGACAGTAACGTTTTTGTTTAAAATAGTTTTTATTGCATTGTTTGCCTGCCTAAATCTGTTTAACATGTCTGGGTCATCAGATAACCTATGTTCTGTGTGTGTAGAGACAAATGTGGTTCCCCCTTCCAGTGTTTGTGATAATTGTGCCATAGCGTCCAAACAAAATGAGGACAGCTCTGTTACATTTCATAATGTTGCCCAAGATGATTTATCTAATGAAGGTAGTGGGGATAGTTCTACATCCTCTCCTTCTGTGTCTACACCAGCTTTGCCCGCGCAGGCGACACCTAGCGCGCCAGTGCTTATTTCTATGCAACAATTAACAGCAGTAGTGGATAATTCTATAGCAAATCTTGTATCCAAACTGCCAGCATTTCAGAGAAAGCGTGATTGTTCAGCTTTAAATACAGATAAAAGGGATGAACAATCAGACGCTGACGATGCTTTATCTATTTTACCCTCACATCAATCGGAATTGGCTGTAAGGGAAGGGCTGTCTGAGGGTGAAATTTCAGATTCAGGAAAAATTTCTCAACAGGCAGAACCTGATATAGTAGCATTTAAGTTTAAGCTAGAACATCTCCGCGCTTTGCTAAAGGAGGTATTAGCTACTCTGGATGACTGTGATTCTATGGTAGTACCAGAGAAGTTGTGCAAATTGGACACATTTTTAGAGGTCCAAGTGCACGACGACGCTTTTCCAATACCCAAAAGGGTAGCGAACATAGTGGAAAAGGAGTGGGAGAAGCCAGGTGTACCCTTTGCCCCACCTCCTATATTTAAGAAAATGTTTCCCATAGTAGACCCTACCCTTGTTCAGCAAAGGTTCATCCTTCAACCAGCTACGTGTGTTATTACTGTCACTTCAGCGGCGTCCTTTTGGTTCGAGGAACTAGAAAGGTCGCTCCAGAAAGAGACTTCCTTTGAAGAAGTCATGGCACGAATTCACGCATTAAAATTAGCTAATTCCTTTATATTGGATGCCGCCTTTCAAATAAAGAAATTGGCGGCGAAAAACTCAGGTTTTGCTATAGTAGCGCGGAGGGCGCTTTGGCTGAATTCCTGGTCGGCAGATGTGTCGTCCAAGACTAAGTTACTTAATATTCCTTTCAAGGGTAAGACCCTTTTTGGCCCGGAATTAAAGGAAATTATTTCAGACATCACTGGGTGTAAGGGCCATGCCCTCCCACAGGATAGGCCTTTTAAGGCTAAGAACAAGTCTAATTTTCATTCCTTTCGCAATTTCAGGAACGGACCGGCTAATAACTCCACTGGCGCTAGACAAGAAGGTAACGCGGCCCAGCCCAAACCCGCTTGGAAGCCCATGCAAGGCTGGAACAAGGGTAAACAGACCAAGAAACCTGCTGCTGCTACCAAGACAGCATGAAGGGGTAGCCCCGATCCAGGACCGGATCTGGTAGGGGGCAGACTATCTCTCTTCACTCAGGCTTGGGCAAGAGATGTTCCGGATCCCTGGGCACTAGAGATAGTCTCCAAGGGATACCTGCTAGAGTTCAAGGGACTTCCTCCAAGGGGAAGGTTCCACCTGTCTCGCTTATCTTCAGACCAGATAAAGAAACAGGCATTCTTACATTGTGTAAGAGACCTATCAAAGATGGGAGTGATAAACCCAGTCCCCTCCGGGGAACAAGGTTTTTACTCAAACCTGTTTGTGGTTCCCAAAAAAGAGGGAACTTTCAGGCCAATTCTGGATTTAAAGATATTAAACAAGTTCCTCAGTGTTCCATCCTTCAAAATGGAAACCATTCGGACAATCTTGCCGACAATCCAGCAGGGTCAATATTTGACTACCGTGGATCTAAAGGATGCGTATCTGCATATTCCAATCCACAAAACTCATCATCAGTTCCTGAGGTTCGCCTTTCTGGACAAACATTACCAGTTCGTGGCTCTTCCATTCGGTTTAGCCACCGCTCCCAGAATTTTCACAAAGGTGCCAGGGTCCCTTCTAGCGGTCCTAAGGCCGAGGGGCATCGCTGTAGCTGTAGACGACATCCTAATCCAAGCGTTGTCTCTTTCCAAAGCAAGGGCCCACACAGACATTGTGTTGGCTTTTCTCAGATCTCACGGGTGGAAGGTGAACATAGAAAAGAGTTCACTGTCACCGTCCACAAGGGTTCCTTTTCTGGGAACAATAATAGATTCTGTGGAAATGAAGATCTTCCTGACAGAAGTCAAAAAGCTAAAGCTTCTAAACGTTTGTCGAGTTCTTCATTCTATTCCTCAACCCTCCATAGCTCAGTGCATGGAAGTAATAGGACTAATGGTCGCAGCAATGGACATGGTTCCTTTTGCTCTAATTCATCTAAGACCATTACAGCTGTGCATGCTCAATCAGTGGAATGGGGACTATACAGACTTGTCTCCCCAAATTCAAGTAGACCAGGTAACCAGGGACTCACTTCTCTGGTGGTTGACCCAGGATCACCTGTCTCAGGGAATGAGTTTCCGCAGACCGGAGTGGGTCATCGTCACGACCGACGCCAGCCTCTTGGGGTGGGGCGTGGTCTGGGACTCCCTGAAAGCTCAGGGCCTATGGTCTCGGGAAGAGTCGCTTCTCCCGATAAACATTTTGGAACTAAGAGCAATATTCTATGCGCTCCTGGCTTGGCCTCAGCTAGCGGAAGCCAGGTTCATAAGATTTCAGTCGGACAACATAACAACTGTTGCGTACATCAATCATCCTAGCGATGAAGGAAGTAACCAAGATTATCCAATGGGCAGAGAATCACTTCTGCCATCTATCTGCTATTCACATCCCAGGAGTAGACAACTGGGAGGCGGACTATTTGAGTCGTCAGACTTTCCATCCGGGGGAGTGGGAACTCCACCCGGAGGTCTTTGCTCAGTTAACCCAATTATGGGGCATTCCAGACATGGATCTAATGGCGTCCCGTCAGAACTTCAAGATTCCTTGCTACGGGTCCAGATCCAGGGATCCCAAGGCGACTCTAGTGGATGCATTAGTGGCGCCTTGGTCGTTCAACCTAGCGTATGTGTTTCCACCGTTTCCTCTCCTTCCCAGGCTCATAGCCAGGATCAAACAGGAGAAGGCCTCAGTGATTCTGATAGCTCCTGCGTGGCCACGCAGGACTTGGTATGCAGACCTGGTGAATATGTCATCGGCTCCACCATGGAAGCTACCTTTGAGACAGGATCTTCTAGTACAAGGTCCATTCGAACATCCAAATCAAGTTTCTCTGCAGCTGACTGCTTGGAAATTGAACGCTTGATTTTATCCAAGCGTGGGTTTTCGAATTCTGTGATAGATACTCTGGTCCAAGCCAGAAAACCTGTGACTAGAAAGATTTACCATAAAATATGGAAAAAATATATCTGCTGGTGTGAATCCAAGGGATTCTCCTGGAGTAAGATTAAAATTCCAAAGATTCTCTCCTTTCTCCAAGAAGGTTTGGATAAAGGGTTGTCAGCTAGTTCTCTAAAAGGACAGATTTCTGCTTTATCTGTCTTGTTACACAAACGACTGGCAGCTGTGCCAGATGTACAAGCTTTTGTTCAGGCTTTGGTTAGAATCAAGCCTGTTTACAGACCCATGACTCCTCCTTGGAGTCTAAATTTAGTTCTTTCAGTTCTTCAAGGGGTTCCGTTTGAACCTTTACATTCCATAGATATTAAGTTATTATCTTGGAAAGTTCTGTTTTTGGTTGCTATTTCTTCTGCTAGAAGAGTTTCTGAATTATCTGCTTTGCAATGTAATCCACCCTATCTGGTTTTCCATTCAGATAAGGTTGTTTTGCATACTAAGCCTGGTTTTCTTCCAAAAGTTGTTTCCAACAAGAATATTAACCAGGAAATAGTTTTTCCTTCTCTGTGTCTGAATCCAGTTTCAAAGAAGGAACATTTATTACACAATTTAGATGTTGTTCGTGCTTTAAAGTTCTACTTAGAATCAACAAAAGATTTTAGACAAACCTCATCTTTGTTTGTCGTTTACTCTGGTAAGAGGAGAGGTCAAAAAGCTACTGCTACCTCTCTCTCTTTCTGGCTGAAAAGCATTATCCGATTGGCTTATGAGACTGCCGGACGGCAACCTCCTGACCGAATCACAGCTCACCTTACTAGGGCTGTGGCTTCCACTTGGGCCTACAAGAACGAGGCTTCTGTTGATCAGATATGTAAGGCAGCGACTTGGTCCTCTCTGCACACTTTTGCCAAATTCTACAAATTTGATACTTATGCTTCTTCGGAGGCTATTTTTTTGCAAGCCGTGGTGCCTTTCATTTAGGTAACCTGATTTGCTCCCTCCCTTCATCCGTGTCCTAAAGCTTTGGTATTGGTTCCCACAAGTAATGGATGACGTCGTGGACCGGACACACCAATGTTGGAGAAAACAGAATTTATGCTTACCTGATAAATTACTTTCTCCAACGGTGTGTCCGGTCCACGGCCCGCCCTGGTTTCCTAATCAGGTTGAAAATTTTTTTCTTTATACACTACAGTCACCACGGCACCCTATAGTTTCTCCTTTTTCTCCTAACCGTCGGTCGAATGACTGGGGGGCGGAGCCAGAGGGGGAGCTATATGGACAGCTCTTGCTGTGTGCTCTCCTTGCCTTTCCCTGTGGGGGAGAATATTTCCCACAAGTAATGGATGACGCCGTGGACCGGACACACCGTTGGAGAAAGTAATTTATCAGGTAAGCATAAATTCTGTTTTTTTGCTTGTCTTTCAAATTTTAAGTCATTCTGATCCATTAAAAAACTGTTGTTGGATGCCCAGCAACTTTGCACTGCAATAACTTCACTAATAATTTGAATAAAAGGGACATTTAACACTGATAATTTAATGTAAAATGTTTAATTATAAGAAATATAAAAACACTGTTTATTTTGTCCTCTTTTCCTGTAATTTAATTCTTAAAATTGTGGGCTTTCTAATTCCTGATAAAAGTGAAAGTGACTTAACACTCCTATATACCACTCAATTATTGGCTACACACTCTAGTGACCATCTATAGTTGTCCCTGATTGGCCTTGGCAGAGAAGGATACCCAGGTTACAGAGTGGAGCTAGCCAATGCTATATGGACACTAAAGCATTACACTTATTTTGTTTAATATTTAAACCACTAATATAATTTTGTGTTTAGCCTTGGGCATACTGTTAAGGAGTTTCTGTTACGCTGTTTACATAGGGCCATTTACAATTAAGAGTGATGTGGAGGCACGCTGGTCTTTGATTGTGATAACCCGCATAAACATTGCTGCTCAGAAGGTCTGCAAACATCCCAGGCCTTGCCAGCTGATCCCCTATGTTGGTATAATGTCACAAAAATGAGTAATTATCTGGGGGTGGGGACATGTAGTGAGGAGCTAAGATGAAACCCATATATCAGCTCCCAGCCACATAGACTTGAGACCCCTCATTATTAATAGTATATTCCATCTAAGATAAAGATTACTGATGTACAAATTTGATCATTTGCAGTATCATTTATACTGCTACTTTTACTGTAGAAGGTCCGTGTTTCACATACAGGGACACATAGCTCCTCATCTGCAAATAAGGGAGACACTTATCCCCTAGGGTGTAGGTGATAACGAATACAAAGGGAAAAAGGTGCTCCAGCCTTGGCAGTTTAATGTAAAAAGACCTTTATTGTGCCACGGTTTACAAGAAAACAAACAACATTTCAGACCTACATTTGGTCAGTCATTTTTCCTTTGGAGTTTCATTGATGTGGAGGAGGTGGCTCCCTCCTGACTCCAGTGCCTAATTGTTTGGTTGCTGTTCCCCACCTTTTGCATACTTGATAACGAATACAAATAGTATTTAACTGCACCCATGACACCAGCATTTTTTTATGGAAAGAAAGGGGTGTTATTACATAGTCCCTATCTCTCCCTTTGATTTTATTAGAGGGTATTGAGACCATTTATTTGAAAGAGAATTTCCCTAATTTGAAATAAGGGTCATATATCCCACTAATTAGCAAATGATAAATCAGAGAGGTGTTTCCTGAATGCATTGGTGGCTCTTTTTGAGTCTATATTACCTTTGGTATGTCACACAGAGGGACACAAGCCTTCATTTTGTCTTTCATACCCTTGTCATAAGTTGGGGATTTCCAAAATAATAGCAATTCCCAAATCATGTGTTTATGAAACGGAGCCTCTATACCTATAAAGACAGCATATAATACACACGAAACCCCCATATGAATTGCTCTTTTTTAAATTATAGGTATCATGCTGTTTCAGGTATCAGGTAATTGTCATAGGAATTGTGTTCACCTCTCTACTAGATGGCGTTTAGAGTTCTTGGGTCAATAATACCCTAGTTCCCCCGATACAATGAGGGGTCACATGTTTAGGTGGCTAATGGACAATCATCATGTCAACAGTAATCAACTGATAGAGCCATATACATATATAACAAAATCATGGGGTGTGGTAGCCCTCTGTTACCCCCAATACATAGAGGGATTTGAGAACTCTTATTTGAAAGTTGCAATACTCCTCTGAGCATTCCTTTGTCTGTCCAGCTCCCACGTGATAGAATAATTGCAAATATCTCACAGCATTAGGTCATTGTTTGGGCTTCTAGCAAATCTTAAGAGGCCCTTACCACCCTCTCACCGTAGAACTTTAGCAAAAGACTTCTTATTTGAAAGAATTAGGTCCCGTAAGTCAAATAATGGTTTTCTTGTCCTTATAGCTGTAAAGTTATTGTCATAGTAATTACCATTACCTGGCAGTAAGAGTTAACTACAATGTGTTGTTAATGTAAGTGCTCAAAGATCATTGCATCTTTGACCTTGTTAAGATTACAGGATCCAAATAAATAGAAGAACTAAGTGACTGCAGTATATATATATACTATATATATATATATATATATATATATATATATATATATATATATATATATATATATATATATATAGTATCAATGAACAAATGGCTGCACTCACTGGTCCTTTTCAATCAAAAATATTTATATATATATATATATATATATATATATATATATATATATATATATATATATATATATATATATATATATATATATATATATATATATATATATGTATGTCCAAACAGACACTGCACTCCAGAGAACAAAAGTCAATATATATATATATATATATATATATATATATAGATAGATAGATAGATAGATAGATAGATAGATAGATAGATAGATAGATAGATATTCTAAATGGCATGTTTTTCAAAATATATTTAGGTCTAGATTACAAGTGGAGCGCAAATTAACGCTCCCGCTTGATTGTTAATTGCGCTATAATTAAGATTTTCACTACAGTAAAATTACTTAAAGGGACACTGAACCCAATTTTTTTCTTTCTTGATTCAGATAGAGCATGCAATTTTAAGCAACTTTCTAATTTACACCTATTATCAACTTTTCTTCGTTCTCTTGCTTTCTTTATTTGAAAAAGAAGGCATCTAAGATATTTGTTTTGTTTCAGACCCATGGAAAGCACTTGTTTATTGGTGGGTGAATTTATCCACCAATTAGCAAGAACAACCCAGTTTGTTCACCAAAAATGGGCCAGCATCTAAACTTACATTCTTGCATTTCAAATAAAGATACCAAGAGAACGAAGACAAATTGATATAAGGAGTGAATTAGAAAGTTGCTTAAAATTGCATGCTTTATCTGAATACAAAAGAAAAAAAATTGGCTTCAGCGTCCCTTTAATAAAAACGGAGTGCCTTTTCTTTGAAAATTGTATATATATTTATATATATATAAATACCGTCCTCTTTACTGTGTTGCCCTCCTTAGGGACAGCTGCCTGGGTGCAAAGATAATTCAAATACTCCTTGCAAATAAATGCACTCACAGGTCTTTTTCGGGTGAAAAATCAAAGCTTTCTTTAATGAAACGTTTTCGGGGATGTTTTCTGATGAAGGGGAGAACATCCCCGAAAACGTTTCATTAAAGAAAGCTTTGATTTTTCACCTGAAAAAGACTTGTGAGTGCATTTATTTGCAAGGAGTATTTATATATATATATATATATATATATATATATATATATATATATATATATATATATATATATATATATATATATATAAAAAAATCTCCAGCATAAAAAGGCACTCACTGGTTAGGTAAAACATAACATTTAATTAGTTACATTTAAAAGACATCATGTCTTTTAAATGTAACTAATTAAATGTTATGTTTTACCTAACCAGTGAGTGCCTTTTTATGCTGGAGATTTTTTGATATTTTTTGAAGTGCACCCTGGGAGCTGCTATTATTTATGGAGTGCCTTTTCTTTTGATCTCGGTATATATATATATATATATATATATACTTATATATAGATATATACAGATATATACAGATATATATATATATATATATATATATATATATATATATATATATATATATATATATATATATATATATATATATATATATATATATATAGGAATATCTATTTAGAAATAAATAGAACATATTCCGCTATGTGCAGAACATTTGCATGTTAAATATGTACAGTAAATAAAATGTTAAAACCTTTATTATAAATATTGCATAAATATGCTTTTACATTTTTTATATCTACTTAACGTCAAAGGGTTCCAATGCACTTATACATATGTCTATATATGTGTACATATGTATTTATGTTTTTATATATGTCTGTAAATACATATATACACATATAAACATATATATATATAAATACATATATAAACACATACATATAACATATATATATTTAGAAATGTATATATTTATATATGTATCTCTATGTTAAAGCCCTTGGCCTGCCTTTTTTTCCCTAACACCTGAGACGACCTATCTTTGAGCCCTTTTGTGTGTAATATATTTTGTGAATAATTTTTATTATATAGTGTTATTATGAGTGTAAGTGTAATTTGTAAGTGTAATTTGTGACACTTTTTCATTTTGGAAAACAGTTAACCACAGCTCTGAGGATGTAATACCTGCACAATATAACCTGTGGGCAAACGATTGTGAAAACCCGATATCTGCCCCTTAATGTTGTATTGTTTTTTTTATTCATTTTTACAACGCACAAGCATGTATAGATTATCACATTTAGGTATGTTACCCATTTAGGAAATAAGAATTTTGATTAGTTTAGCATTTCATTTATTGGTTTGAATTTTAGTTTAAATTTGAGTCAAGATTTGGAAGATTTGTACAGTTATAATTTGTCTAATATTTTTATTGGTAATATCTTACTCCCATACATTTTTTGCATAAATTGCCATATGGTATTTGAAGGGATGGTTCATCCAGGAGGAGCCTCTACTAACCTATGATTGGACAAGAGATTAATAAAATATAAGACACATGGGACACACAGTTACTCACATGCCAAACACAGTAACAAGCATGCCATAGTGTCTTACTCATAAAATGTGCTTGAGAGTCGTGCCCTATCTCAAGCTGCTTGAAGAGAGAGCAGAGTGGTGCAGAAAAATATCTACATACACATGCATTATGGACATTGAGTGGTAACAAACCATTTGCACATTGAGTGAGGCACTTTGTGGTACCTTCCTACAACGAATGCCATTACTCTGGTGTGCGCAATCTAAGGCTCCCAAGACATTAAAGGGACATTAAACCCTAACATGTTCTTTCATGATTCAGATAGAGTATACATATGTAAACAACTTCCCAATTTACTTCATTTATCAATTTTGCTTCATTCTCTTGCAATCCTTTCTTGAAGAAGTAACAATTGATTACTGGGAACGACCTGAACACATTGTTTAACCAATCACAAGATACCAAAGGATACCAAGAGAACAAAGCAAATTAGATAATAAAAGTACATTGGAAAGTTGATTAAATTTGTGTGCTCTATCTGAATCATGAAATAAAAATATTGGGGTTAATGTTCCTTTAAGCATTCCTCACACCTTTCACACTGCACCAGGGAATTGAAATAAACCCCTGAAAGTGCGACTTCAGAGACACCAGGAAATGGTTCAAACACTTTAAAAAATAGACTGAGCATGACCTTTAGCTACCTGATAACTACCAGCGGACAGAAAATGAATACATGGCCGCATCCTACCCTATACATAACCCTGTTCTTGTTCATACAAAGCAAGGATGGTTGAATCAGTCTTCCTATATATATCTGCTTCCACCTCCCACAGTTCCACAATAAGAAGCCTTTGACCCAGTATTCTGGCGTGGTTCTTCTGTGCCTTTCCTTATTCTCATTGGGTTGTGCTCCAGAATAGATTACCTTTACACGGCAAGGGGGTTAACCATATAATTAAATAGAGCATGTAATTTTAAAAAACTTCCATTATCAAATTTGATTTGTACTCTTCGCAACCTTGTTTAAGGATCAGTAAAGTATTACTGGGAGGTACTGGGATCTAGCTAAACATGTCAGATGAACCAGTAACAAGAGGCATATATATATGCAGCCACCAATCAGCAGCTATCTCCCAGTAATGCCTTTCTGCTCCTGAGCCTACCTAAGTATCCTTTTCAACAAAGGACATCAAGAGAACGAAGCAAATTAGATAATTAGGGAAATTGAAAAATTGTTTAAAATCACATGCTCTGTCTCAGTCTTAAAAGAAAAAAAATTGGTTTCATGTCCCCAATTTACACTATCCTCTATTTATATCTGTATATATTTTTTTTTTAAATACAGCATAACTGTATCTAAATTACATTTTCAAAACACAAGCAAACCATAATATTACATATTTATTTTAAATCATTTTGAATGGGGTGCCTTACTAATCTGATTTAAATGTGAAACCATATATTTATCCTATAAATTTGCTAAAGTCTTGCAAATTTAAACCCTGCATGTTTCAAATGATTTACAGATATTAACTTTTCAATGAGGTTTAGCTTATACCTAAATTATAAACATTCAGCTACTGTATATTTGATTGGGCAGATTTGCAAATGTGTGTTGTGTGGGTGTAGTACTAATATTTATGTATAAGCTAGAAAAATGTTTCTGCTAAGGGAAAGCTAAGCTATGCTGCTGGTGACTAAATAGCAGGTGGCAATTGCTTAACAATGCATAGATATTGAAGCTGTTTTTATAGCAAATACCTGGCTTGTTCTCCACAAGCGAGGCTGATCACATATTGACAGTTCTGAAATTACTAACCACCAGTTTGTTCACAAGCTGGAAGCAGCTGAGAGCAGATAAACAGTTCTGGCCATTTTTATAATGCTGTTCTCAAAGGAGATGATTAATTCAGTCCAAGTGATTAAAAGCAGGTGCTTAATTCTAAAGGATAGAGGCATCATTATAAGTTATTGTATTTGAACCCAGGCCTGGGCAGGAATCATAGAATTATGGTTTCACAAACGAAATATTAAGTGAAATTAATCAGTGCTAAAATGAGTGATGTAATACATGTCCAATAAAATGGTTTACACGTTACATTTTGTTATTATCTGTACTTTTCCTTATCTCTATTTTTTCCTTACCCAAACAAATAATATTAATCATTTATTCAATGCAGCAGCTTATTTTTTCAGTATTTTCTTAAAATGACATTAACCACTAAAAAAAATTATAAGCATAGTCAGCGTTTTCCCAAGGGACTTTTTTAATGGGCACACTAACCATTTAATTTGAATTACCACCTGGCTAAAATTTTAGCCAATGTTAAAGGGATACTAAACCCAATTGTTTTCTTTAATGAATCCGATAGAGTACCCTGAATAGCGTTTGCTTATTGATTGCTTAATTTAGACACCAATCAGAAAGTGATACCCAGGTGCTGAACCAATAATGGACATGCTCCTAAGCTTTACATTCCTGCTTTTTAAATAAAGTAAGAGAACAAAAAAAAAATTAGAAAGTTGCTTAAAATTGCATGCTCTTTCTGAATCATTAAAGAAAAAAAATTGTGTTTAGAATACCTTTAAGCTAAAATTAGCTAATATTAAATGGTCTCAATGTTTGCTGAACAAATTATCATTAACTCATTATGTTGCATTTATGCAATAAGCTTGTGCTTTGGATAGCTTAAGTAGCCTTTATAAATGACTGAAAATGTTATAATATTGCAAAGTATAACACTGCCCCCACCTCCTTCATAATACGAATCTGTTGGCAACATTTTCTATGGAGAATAGTGATGTCGCGAACCTAAAAATTTGGGTTCGCGAATGGCGAACGCGAACTTCCACAACTGTTCGCGAACGGGCGAACCGCCATTGACTTCAATAGGCAGGCGAATTTTAAAATCCACAGGGACTCTTTCTGGCCACAATAGTGATGGAAAAGTTGTTTCAAGGGGACTAACACCTGGACTGTGGCATGCCGGAGGGGGATCCATGGCAAAACTCCCATGGAAAATTACATAGTTGATGCAGAGTCTGGTTTTAATCCATAAAGGGCATAAATCACCTAACATTCCTAAATTGTTTGGAATAACGTGCTTTAAAACATCAGGTATGATGTTGTATCGATCAGGTAGTGTAAGGGTTATGCCCGCTTCACAGTGACAGACCAAACTCCCCATTTAACGCACCGCAAACAGCCGCAAACAGTCCATTTGCACAACCGCAAACTCCCCATATGCACAAGGTGGAATACCAAGCTAGCCATGTCCCGTTCCTTGTCCTCACTGTTGTCATTGAAGGTCTCTTCCTCCACCCAGCCACGTACAACACCAAGGGTCCCCGAAAGGTGACAACAAGCCCCCTGGGACGCCTGCTGTGTTTGGTCTTCCACCTCCTCAAAGCCACCTTCCTCCTCTGACTCCTCTTCTTCAGACTCCTCTCTCTGCATTGCCTCTCTCTGCTTTATTATAAGGTGTGTTAAGTAGTACTATTCCTATCAGTTTAATCCCTGTTACGTCCCCTATCAGGGGACGTGTATATGGCATCGATTTTAGGAACCGGGAGATGGAAAAAGATGCTTGGTTGGTCCTCCTACTTCAAATTTGGGGCACTGCGCGTGCAATCTAATGTGCCACCAGATAGGAGTGGTGTGTTAAGTAGTACTATTCTTATCAGTTTAATCCCTGTTACGTCCCCTATCAGGGGACGTGTATATGGCATTGATTTTAGGAACCGGGAGATGGAAAAAGATGCTTGGTCGGTCCTCCTACTTCAAATTTGGGGCACTGCGCGTGCAATCTAATGTGCCACCAGATAGGAGTGGTGTGTTAAGTAGTACTATTCTTATCAGTTTAATCCCTGTTACGTCCCCTATCAGGGGACGTGTATATGGCATTGATTTTAGGAACCGGGAGATGGAAAAAGATGCTTGGTTGGTCCTCCTACTTCAAATTTGGGGCACTGCGCGTGCAATCTAATGTGCCACCAGATAGGAGTGGTGTGTTAAGTAGTTCTATTCTTATCAGTTTAATCCCTGTTACGTCCCCTATCAGGGGACGTGTATATGGCATTGATTTTAGGAACTGGGAGATGGAAAAAGATGCTTGGTCGGTCCTCCTACTTCAAATTTGGGGCACTGCGCGTGCAATCTAATGTGCCACCAGATAGGAGTGGTGTGTTAAGTAGTACTATTCTTATCAGTTTAATCCCTGTTACGTCCCCTATTAGGGGACGTGTATATGGCATCGATTTTAGGAACCCGGAGATGGAAAAAGATGCTTGGTCAGACCTCATACTTCAAATTTGGGGCACTGCACGTGCAATCTAATGTGCAACCAGATAGGAGTGGTGTGTTAAGTAGTAATATTCCTATCAGTTTAATCCCTGTTATGTGCCTTTTTTTTGGTTTGGTTTTTGAAGCCACAGTGCAGCACCAGAGGCCAGAAAAATTAGGCATGTACAAATGCCTGAAAAATTAGGTATTGTTGCAGCTGCTGCTGTAGCAGCGGACAGAAAAATTGATGTTTGTTTCCCAGGCAGAAAGTGCCCTAAAACATTGCAGCTTGAACCCTAGTTGGTGGCGGATAAGTCACAAGTCATCCGGCATTCAGAGATAACATACAGCAGCGTGTGGACCATTTTTAGCCCAAGGCAGCTCATCTCATCAGGCCTTTTTAAGTCGAATGTATCGCCCACTGTCAGTCCCTTCGGGATCCATCCCTCATTCATCTTAATAAAGGTGAGGTAATCTAGACTTTTTTGACCTAGGCGACTTCTCTTCTCAGTGACAACACCTCCTGCTGCACTGAAGGTCCTTTCTGACAGGACACTTGAAGCGGGGCAGGCCAGAAGTTCTATCGCAAATTGGGATAGCTCAGGCCACAGGTCAAGCCTGCACACCCAGTAGTCAAGGGGTTCATCGCTCCTCAGAGTGTCGATATCTGCAGTTAAGGTGAGTTAGTCTGCTACCTGTCGGTCGAGTCGTTCTCTGAGGGTGGACCCCGAAGGGCTGTGGTGATGCGTAGGACTTAAAAAGCTCTGCATGTCCTCCATTAACAACACGTCTGTAAAGCGTCCTGTCCTTGCCGGCGTGGTCGTGGGAAGAGGAGGATTACTTTCACCTCTTCCCCTGTTAGATTCCCGTTGTGCTGTGACATCACCCTTATACGCTGTGTAAAGCATACTTTTTAATTTATTTTGGAACTGCTGCATCCTTTCCGACTTGCGGTAATTCGGTAACATTTCAGGCACTTTATGCTTATACCGGGGGTCTAGTAGCATGGACACCCAGTACAGGTCTTTCTCCTTCAGCCTTTTTATACGAGGGTCCCTCAACAGGCACGACAGCATGAAAGACCCCATTTGCACAAGGTTGGATGCCGAGCTACTCATGTCCCGTTCCTCGTCCTCAGTGATCTCACTGAAGGTATGTTCTTCCCCCCAGCCATGTACAACATCACGGGTACCAGATAGGTGACAACAAGCACCCTGGGATGCCTGTTGTGGTTGGTCTTCCTCCTCCTCCTCAAAGCCACATTCCTCCTCTGACTCCTCTTCCTCACAATCCTCTTCCAGTATTGCCGCAGGTCCAGCAAGCGATGCTGATAAGTCTGTTTCTGGTGGTGATGGTGACCACAACTCTTCCTCTTCACGCTCATCTATGGCCTGATCCAGCATACTTCGCAGGGCACGCTCCAGGAAGAAAACAAATGGTATGATGTCGCTGATGGTGCCTTTGGTGCGACTGACTAGGTTTGTCACCTCCTTAAAAGGACGCATGAGTCTACAGGCATTGCGCATGAGCGTCCAGTAACGTGGCAAAAAAATTCCCAGCTCCGCAGAGGCTGTCCTAGCACCCCGGTCATACAAATAGTCGTTAACGGCTTTTTCTTGTTGGAGCAGGCGGTCGAACATTAGGAGTGTTGAATTCCAACGTGTCGGGCTGTCGCAAATCAAGCGCCTCACTGGCATGTTGTTTCGCCACTGGATATCTGAAAAGTGCGCCATGGCTGTGTAGGAATGCCTGAAATGGCCACACACCTTCCTGGCCTGCTTCAGGACATCCTGTAAGCCTCGGTACTTATGCACAAAGCGTTGTACGATCAGATTACACACATGTGTCATGCACGGCACATGTGTCAACTTGCCCAAATTCAATGCCGCCACCAAATTTCTTCCGTTGTCACAAACCACTTTGCCGATCTCCAGTTGGTGCGGAGTCAGCCACTAATCCACCTGTGCGTTCAGGGTGGACAGGAGTGCTGGTCCGGTGTGACTCTCTGCTTTCAGGCAAGTCAACCCCAAGACGGCGTGACACTGCCGTATCCGAGATGTGGAATAGTACCTGGGGAGCTGGGGGGGTGCCGTTGATGTGGAGCAAGATGCAGCAGCAGAAGAGGACTCAGCCGAGGAGGTTATGGAAGAGGATGGAGCAGGAGGAGTAGAGGAGGTGGCAGCAGGTCTGCCTGCAAGTCGTGGCGGTGTCACCAACTCCTCCTCTGCAGAGCCACGCATTCCATGCTTGGCAGCCATCAGCAGGTTTACCCAATGCGCAGTGTAGGTGATATACCTGCCCTGACCATGCTTTGCAGACCAGGTATCAGTGGTCAGATGGACCCTTGCCCCAAAACTGTGTGCCAGACATGCCATTACTTCCTTTTGCACAATCGAGTACAGGTTGGGGATTGCCTTTTGTGCAAAGAAATTTCGGCCGGCTACCTTCCACTGCGGTGTCCCAATAGCTACAAATTTTTTGAACACCTCAGACTCCACCAGCTTGTATGGTAAAAGCTGGCGGGCTAAGAGTTCAGACAAGCCAGCTGTCAGATGCCGGGCAAGGGGGTGACTTTGTGACATTGGCTTCTTACGCTCAAACATGTCCTTGACAGACACCTGACTGTGGGCAGATGAGCAGGAACTGCTCAAGGCGAGACACGTAGTGGCGGATGGTTGAGAGGGGACAAGGAGGACAGCAGTGGTTGACGTGGCTGAAGATGCTGGACCAGGAGCAGGATGGCGGCTTTGAGTTTGTGTGCTGCTTGTACTCATGTGTTGATCCCATAGGCGTTTGTGATGTGTGATCATGTGCCTTCGCAAAGCAGTTGTACCTAGGTGGGTGTTGGACTTCCCACGACTCAGTTTCTTTTGGCACAGGTTGCAAATGGCATCGCTGTTGTCAGAGGCAGACACACAAAAAAAATGCCACACTGCTGAGCTCTGCAATGACGGCATTCTGGTGGTGGCAACAGCATGCGTTGATTGGCGTGCTGTCTGGCTGACCCCGTGTGCCGATGCATGCTGTCTGGCTGTGCCACTAGCTCCTTGCGACGACCTCCCCCTGCTTCCAACTTGTCTCCTCCTCCTCTCTGTCTCCCCATCTGAACTTTCCCCCACTTCTTCTTCTCTTCTAGCGGGCACCCACGTGACATCCACGGACGCGTCATCATTACCGGCTACACTTGTATCTGACAACTCAGCAATGGAAGCAGCAGTGGGTACAACATCATCATCATCATCACACCGTACGTCCATGTGTGTAATGCTGCCTGACTGAGACATATCCCTGTTATCTACATCCTCTGGCAATAATGGTTGCGCATCACTATCACTCATTTCTTCCAACTGATGTGTAAATAACTCCTCTGACAGATCAAGTGAAGCGGCTGTGGTGCTAGTGTTGGTGGTGGCGGCAGGCGGGCGAGTGGTAACTTGAGAGGTGCCCGAAGCTAAGCTGGAGGAGGATGTTGCGTCAAGGTTCCGAGCGGAAGCTGTAGAAGATTGGGTGTCCTGTGTTAGCCAGTCAACTATGTCCTCAGAACCGTTTGAGTTCAAGGTACTTAACACTGGGCATTATTCTAGGGCCAAAGGGAATCACAGCACCACGAACACGACGGCCCCTGCGGGGTGGCCGGCCTCTGCCTGTCATTTTTTTTCCAATTAGTGGTACTATGCGTGCAAGCTACTTTGACAACAGATATGAGTGGCACTGAGCACTGGCAGAAGTTGGAAGAGTAGACGCTGTAGGCCTGACACACACGCTTGCAGACTACTAACTGCTATTCAATCAATTACAGACAAAATTTTTTTTTTTTTTTAAATGTACACTACTGTTACACCATATATGAGTTGCACTGGGGTGACACTGTGCCCTGGCAGGCACTGAAACGCACACGTGTGAAGGAAACTCACTGCTATTATTTCATAGTCAAAAAAGTGTTGTTTTTTTTAAATGTACACTACTGTTACACCAGATATGAGTTGCATTGGGGTGACACTGTGCCCTGGCAGGCACTGAAACGCACACGTGTGAAGGAAACTGACTGCTATTATTTCACAGTCAAAAAAGTGTTGTTTTTTTTAAATGTACACTACTGTTACACCAGATATGAGTTGCATTGGGGTGACACTGTGCCCTGGCAGGCACTGAAACGCACACAAGTGAAGGAAACTGACACTGCTATTATTTCACAGTCAAAAAATGTTGTTGTTTTTAAATGTACACTACTGTTACACCAGATATGAGTGGTGGCACTGGGGTCACACTGTGCCCTGGCAGGCACTGAAACGCACACGTGTGAAGGAAATTGACTGCTATTATTTCACAGTCAAAAAAGTGTTGTTTTTTTTAAATGTACACTACTGTTACAACAGATATGAGTGGTGGCACTGGGGTGACACTGTGCCCTGGCAGGCACTGAAACGCACACGTGTGAAGGAAACTGACTGCTATTATTTCACAGTCAAAAAAGTGTTGTTTTTTTTTAAATGTACACTACTGTTACAACAGATATGAGTGGTGGCACTGGGGTGACACTGTGCCCTAGCAGGCACTGAAACGCACACATGTGAAGGAAACTGACTGCTATTATTTCACATTTAAAAAAGTGTTGTTTTTTTTAAATGTACACTACTGTTACAACAGATATGAGTGGTGGCACTGGGGTGACACTGTGCCCTGGCAGGCACTGAAACGCACACGTGCGAAGGAAACTGACTGCTATTATTTCACAGTCAAAAAAGTGTTTTTTTTTTTTAAATGTACAGAACTGTTACACCAGATATGAGTGGTGGCACTGGGGTGACACTGTGCCCTGGCAGGCACTGAAACGCACACGTGTGAAGGAAACTGACTGCTATTATTTCACAGTCAAAAAAGTGTTGTTGTTTTTTTTAAATGTACACTACTGTTACAACAGATATGAGTGGTGGCATTGGGGTGACACTGTGCCCTGGCCGGTACTGAAACACACACAAGTGAAGGAAACTGACTGCTATTATTTCAGAGTCAAAAAAGTGTTGTTTTTTATAAATGTACACTACTGTTACAACAGATATGAGTGGTGGCACTGGAGTGACACTGTGCCCTGGCAGGCACTGAAACGCACACGTGTGAAGGAAACTGACTTCTATTATTTCACAGTCAAAAAAGTGTTTTGTTTTTTTAAATGTACACTACTGTTACAACAGATATGAGTGGTGGCACTGGGGTGACACTGTGCCCTGGCAGGCACTGAAACGCACACGTGTGAAGGAAACTGACTGCTATTATTTCACAGTTGTTTTTTTTAACTGTACACTACTGTTACAACAGATATGAGTGGTGCCACTGGGCAAGTGGGCACAGCATACGCTGTGAGCCTGATACACACGCTGGCAGGCAGGCAACTGCAATTAGATTACACAGGAAAAACAAAGAAAAGCAGACTGATGTTCTAGCCCTAAAAAGGGCTTTTTGGGGTGCTGTCCTTACAGCAGAGATCAGATGAGTCCTTCAGGACTGTAGTGGAAACTGAATACATTAGCCTAGCTATCGATTTCCCTATTAAATCAGCAGCAGCTACACTGTCCCTCCACTCACTAAGAATGCAGCTTCCGAAAGAATCTAAAATGGATGCTGTCCAGGAGGTAGGAGGGTCTGGGAGGGAGGGTCTGCTGCTGATAGGCTGGAATGTGCCTGGTGACTGTGAGGTACAGGGTCAAAGTTTTACTCAATGATGACGAATAGGGGGCGGATGGAACATCGCATATGTTCGCCCGCCGCGGCGAACGCGAACATGCTAAGTTCTCCGGGAACTATTCGCCGGCGAACTATTCGCGACATCACTAATGGAGAACACTAAAAGTGTTGAAGTTTTCCCACTCCTCCCTCTCGTTATGGGAGCCGCCATGTTGAAATATAGATTTTACTGCACTCCAGTGCTTTTGTGTTTGCACATTTTCAGCAACTCTCTTTCAGATAACTGCACTGAAACCTAGGTTCCAAAATGGCAGCAACCACAGTTGCATGAAATGTGTTTAAAGCCAGAGCCTAATTAACAGTGCGTTGTGCATTATCTTGCCCTCGGTCTCTTGCTAAGAATAATACACAATCTGGTATTTTTAGTGGATGGTTAAATATTTTAATTAGAGCATCTTAACACTTCCAAAGCTTTTTTTAGCACAGGCAAATTATGAGCAAGGTGGACCTAGTGCATTTGCTAGTTTTCTTTCATCTGCTTTCCATTAAAATAAATGTACTATTCATAAAGGACATTTCCAGGGTATGTATGGCCTCTTTTACTGGTATCACATTTTTGCTAGATCAATTACAAAGTCATCTAGATTTGTTAATCCTTATGTATATGTTTCTTTAATAAGACTTATTACATTATATGGTTAGTGTATGTTTTTGCAGACCTCACATGCTAATTGGTGGCTTATTGTGTATAATTGTATTATGGGTCATTTAGGTTGTTATCTGTATTCTTGTGTGTGCAGCAAGGATTTGGTGTGTTGTGGTTCCCTTAAATTTCTGGCTGTGTTTTAATAGTAACCAATATTCTATCCTAAACTATAACTAGACAAGCAGTAGAACATCTAAACACACCTATTACTTAAAAAAGATCCCTTGCTGTACTGAATTTCATATCTCAGCAGCCTCTCGTATTTTATCTCACCTTTCTCTGACAATTTAAATTAGCCACATCTTTCTTTGTGAAGGCTGTGAGTTCAGCAAATAAACAGTTTTTTTACATTGCCCTAAAATTGTAGTCAACAAATTACTATTAGACCAGTGCTTGAAACTGACTTCATTTAGCTATTATGACTTTTGACTAGATACACAAATTTAATATTTAAACATACAGACTGTTTACAATGTATTTATATATAAATAACAGGGCTTATATTGATTCAAATTAGGTTTCTAAAAGTATACTTTATTTTATTACCAATTTGTGTTGTTCTGTATCAGTTTATGAAGCGTGAAGAAAGATTTTTTAATTTCAGAAAATATTCATAGAAACTTAGATTTTGAAGGTAGATAAGAACCATGGTCCTTAAGAATCTGCCCAATTTCCTATAAAGTGTGATCTTAAAGGGGAATAAATATGTTGAGATTATTATATAACATGTTTAGATATACTTAATCAAACAACTTTGTAATATACATTTATTTTGCCTCCTTTTCATGTAATTCAACTCTGGTTTTTCTTTTGTTTAAAAATTCTAATGCACCCTGTCGAATTCTCAAGGCTAACCATGCTACATATCTTTCCCTTATTGGCTATAACTGATAACAATTGCAACATTTGTTTTACTTTATATGACCATAGCTAGCCTTGCTGTCTGCAGACTCAAGCCCAGATTGGTTCTACTAAATAAGGCAAATAGTGGGTGGAGCTTGGCTATTAACCAACAAATGCAGCAAACAAGATGTTCATTTGTTTTTAAAATGTTTAGACTTGGTTACTATGTTTGCTATAGCAGCACAACAGAAATGTCTTGTAATTACAAGGTGTTTACTGTCCCTTTAATTAGTTTGTAGGATAGATTATATGTTTCTTTTTTAAAATGTCTTAATATATTGCATCCCTCCTGTATCAACTATTGTTGTTAACATAAGAACTATATTCTTAATTAGTTATTTTAGTTTTTATTGTGTAGATATTCTACATATATTTATTTTTTTACTTATTATTTTTTATTATATTTACACTTTATAGTAGAACTTTTCGCATTTGTAGTGCATGTATATATCAAATACGTTTTAGGATTACCTTATCCTGTGTTATAACACTTTCTAGTTTGAAAGACCTTGCATAAACATCAATTGATTATGAAAAAATATCCATCATGCAGGGATTTTGCACAGATACTTTTTTTTGTGCATTAAAGGGACACGATACCTAAATGTTGAAGCACTTGAAAATTATGCAGCATAGCTGTAAAAAGCTGACTAGAAAATATCACCTGAACATCTCTATGTAAAAAAGAAAGATATTTTACCTCAAAATGTCCTAAGTGTTCACACCCCATTGTAAAGGGAATCTAAGTAACTAATCAGTATGCCTGATGTATGAGCAAATAGTAAGTATTAACAAATCAGTTTGTTTGTTTTGGGGGGGAGGTTCCCTCTATTGAGGTAAAGCTACCCATTTCTAAGTAAATCAGCTGCACGCAATAACCTAGGAACTGAATAACTTTCTCACTAGACTGAATATCTGAATACAACCAAGGTATTTTGAAGAACTTATTTATTGAGGCTGCTGTCCATGGTCCTGTATTTCATTGTTTTCACAAATCCCTTCTATTGTCTTATTGATGTGTTTTTCCTAATGCTATGATTGTGCTATTCTTCAGTTAAATGAAAGCTGAACAGAGCTCGTAACTGAGTCAATGATGGAGAATCCTATAATCTTTACTCAAGGAAAAGAGGTTTACTGGCAATGCAAATATAAATAACAAGAAACAATTAACCTAGTAGTATCCTTTGCCATTTAGTTTTGCAGGAGTTGTATTAATGTATTGTGAAATAATGCAAACACCTATACAATTTTTTTTTAAAAATCAAGTCAGATTTAATTTATACTCAGATAAATGATTAAAGAAAAATGCTATCAAATGAAATCTATATTTTACAAATTATCTGAATTAGCTGTATAAAATCTTGAACATGACCTTCACCTATTTGGGAATAGATTACAAGTAGAGCTCTAATTTATTGCGCTCCTGCAAATGGGCAAATTTGCCCATTTATGGGCGCGAGATATATAACCAGCCATTACAAGTGACTGGCTATTGCTACTGTAAACTCGCGGGAGCAATAAGCGCTCAGAAAATTAACCAGAGATCAAATCTCTGGTTAATTTTCTAAATGTCACCCAATTACCCCCAAAATAAAGTGGTGTGTTGTTTTTGAACAAACAAAACAATGAGCATCTTCATTTAAAAAAATATATAAATTCTAAAAGCAGTTATAAGGGATTAAAAGTTGTGATCTAAGGGGACTGTGTTATTTCTGTAAATATATATGTTTCTGCTTATATACATATATATTTGTGTTAATATGTGTATATACACATGTAAACACATAAATATATGTATATATATATATATATATATATATATATATATATATATATATATGTATATATAGAATACTAAACATATGCACTCACTGGATTTAAACCACAACACACTTTACTATGTAGTGACGTTTTGGGGGATTCACCCCTTCCTCAGACGTCTGAGGAAGGGGTGAATGCCCTGAAACGTCCCTACATAATAAATTGTGTTGTGGTTTAAATCCAGTGAGTGCATATGTTTAGTATTCTATTTGAAATTTTATGTACCCTGGTCTTGGGACTTTTGGCAAGTGAGAGTGCGCTACCTTGTATCTATTGTGTATATATATATATATGCCCCAAAGTTTTATTTGAATACCATCAGCTACCTTCTCCAGCTTGCTCCTGTTTGTGTAAAGGGTCTTTTCATGTGCAAAAGAAGGGGGAGTGGGGGAGTGTCTTATTTCCCACTTGCAGTGGGCTTTCCAACTGCCTTTTCAACAGAGTTAAACTGAAAGCTTCTAAGTACGTTTTTAAACCATTTTATGCTGGATTTTTATATCAGTATCTGTGCATCTTATTCTTTATAGTAGTGTCTATTACATGCAGTTATATGCAAATGAGTGTATACTGTCCCTTTAAGCGCAAATATCACTTTTGCGGATGCAATATTTTGCACTCAACTTGTAATCTGGCACTTAAATGGTTATTTTTATCATTAGCTGTAATGTTTTGTTGGTATAAAAAGGTAACCATGATACCTATGTACATCATTTAAAAACTGTTGCAAGGATATTTTAATTGTACAGTGCAGGAAAATCACATGGTGTAAGTCAACTGTGTTCTCAGGTGCTATTTGTTATTGACTTGGTTTTATACCGATTACAATTTGTGCATTGCTGAGTATGTTCATATTAAATTATAGGGGAAAAAACTCTTAAAAGAATAACATTTTCTGCATTTGTTTAAATAAAGTGTCAGATTTTCAGTTGCATGGAAAATATATATAATTGAAAGCACAAGTTTCGCCCACTTTAATCTTCTTTCACACACACAGGGTTCTATTACTATACAACTTTTTGCTTCATTGTAATCAAGTTTTCCTGTTGTTGCCCGTACCTCACATAAGTGTCTTTGAAATCCAATTGCTAAAACATAGTCAAAACTTTCTATGTTATATTGGAGAAGAAGACATATGAGATAAATCTTTAGCAATAAGATTAGAGTGAACATCATAAGCCTGGGACTCGAGACTGACATATTGTGAAAAATTAGTAAAAATAAAATGTGCATTTATCACTGTGTTAAGGGTATGTGAAAATGTTAGTTGGCTCATTCCAACAACAAAGCTGGATAACGACTGTGTTGAAAATAAATATTATGCAGAAAGCAGTTACGTAAATGTGGGCCATAGTATACTAATAAGTAGAAATGGACGAATGTTTTGCAACATTCAAAAAAATGAAACAAATTTCATGTTTGTTTATTAGTTTTGAATTTAGAATGTTTGTACAACATTCTAACATTCGGTTAATGTCATAGTATTTCTAATGCTTTCTTTAAATGTTTTATTCAATTTAAACTTTTCTAATAATTCGGTTCAAATTATGAAATATTAGAATAAAAAAAAAAATCAAATTTATATATTTGTAATAATATTTCTAATGCTTTCTTTAAATGTAATATTCAAATTTTGAAATATTATAAATAGAAAAATTTAAATTAATATATTTGTATCTATTATATGTCAAATTACTAAATTCCCTACCACATGAACTATTGAACGTCTGAATAGTGTTTGTTAAATCAAATGTTACATTCGAAATTTCCAATGTAGATATCTGATCTAATTATGAAAATTTGAAATCGAAAGTGACATTCAAAAACTGTAAATAGCATTCGATTATATAATTTTTAAGAATATTTGTTCTTATCAACATTTGATTATGTAAATCAAATTTTTCTAACATCTGAATGTGAATATAAACACATTTGCCAATCCCTACTAATAAGGTTGTCTTTGTTTGTAACAGATAGATATTTCACTAAACTCAAATGGCTATTTATACCTGCTTATCTGCTTATCTCAGCAATACAATTATCATTAGAAAGATCAGACTTTCACCGAACTCTTTGTCCACAATTTCAATGAAGGGGTCACAATCTTAAATTAGAGGTTAGCAAATTCAGGACAAATGTTTGTAATATTGGAATAAACTTCCAATAGAGGTTGTAAAAACAGGGACTGTAAAATAAGTATAAAAAAAAATGCCTAGGACATGCATAAGGCTCAAAAAAGAAAATAACCCTTGAAATAAATCAGAGGATTGTAAACTAGGAGTGGAAGTCAATTATTAAGCCCCAGATGATTTGAACTGCTCATTCATCAAAGGGCAGTCCTGGATGCAAATATCAAGTGTAAAAATGGAAAGAAATAAAGCATCCTCCAGGTACACTGGTATAAATATCAATAATATATCTCCCAAATATGCAAATATGATAATTAACAAACCGTGTATAGACACTGAAACTTAACATTTATTAACAACAACAACAAAAATCTCAATAATAAACAAGTAAAATAAAAGTATAGCCTATACAAACAATAATCATATCCAAATGTCAGTAATATATGAGTCCAGTACAAGATGGGTGACTATCACCAATAGTGCATGTATAGTGACAACAAAGGATACTTAATACTACACTATAAGATGACTGTTAACCCCTGAAGGACCAAATGGGAATGAGCACTATCTAATCTCTCACTGTACAGCTGCATCAATTATTTTAAAAAGTTGGGTGTCCCCGTACTTAGCCTCCTAGAAAAACATATATGTAACAAATAATGTCAGTGAAAATAATTCATCCTCAATAAATTCACAGCATAATGCCCATTACACATTCAGCTACACATAAGGGAGCCATACAGAAACACTTTTTATGTACTGTACTTTTCTTTTACTTGTGTTTTACTGAGATTTTCTTTTTAACTTTGCTAACAAATGTTAAGTTTTAGTGTAAAAACACGGTTTGTTGAGAACAATATATGGGACATATATTATTGATATTTATTCCAGTGTGTCTAGAGGATGTTTTCTTTCTTCCCTTCTATTTTTTTCTGCATGCATAAGGCTATCCTAACGAAACAGTAACATGTAATATGGGTAAACTTGATGGGCCTTTTGGTTCTTATCTACTGTTAAATTCTGTTTCTAAATGTATCAGTCTTGAAATAGAGTTTCAGCTTGTATTTTATGTCAAAGTGTGTACAAATACGTTGTCAGAATTTATAAAAAAGAAAATATAATTCCCAAAGAAAATAAACCATCATTCACCACTCAATAATTTGCAATGTTTGGCCAGTTTTTGGAGTGTTGTTTTGATAACTAGACAATCTGAGAAATGTAGAAAACGGGAAATGTGCTTGCTGAGAGGCTGAAAAATACAGCCTTTCAGCAAGCAACATTGCCCTTTTTCTACATTTCTCAGATTGTCTAGGTTATCAAAACAACACTCCAAACTGTAATTTTCATTTACCACCTCTGGTTTTTACACTCCATATGAAGATACAGAAAACATTTTTGTCTATGTTAATAAATTACAGTTAGGAGATAAACATGCAACAGTAGAATTGTCTAATATAGTATAGTATGTTAGCTAATGTACACCCATGAGATGTTTACTTTTATAAGTTTAATGCTGCCTTAATGAAAAAATACAAGATTAATGTGAAGCGCTAAAGTAATCCAAGTAGTGTTGCACAGCAGACAGATTACCTTGTATGTTTCATAGGATGGAGAATAGAATGGTTTTGATTGAAAATGGCCTTTTCTTAGAGCCAATCCCATCATTCACTGACTCTGAACCTATCAGAATTTTGATAATGTTCAGGTTCTGATTTATGCAAAGAATGATTCTATGTTAAATGTCTAAAAGGTATTTTGGGTACTACAAAGCCCAGGAGGAAGACATGCTGCATTGAAAGGTTACTCAAAATTATTGGTTTGTCACATAGCTGTAAAACATTAAAAAAAGTATCTGATGTAATAGCTTGGCTAGCTAAGAATGTATGTGGATGTACTTTTCTATTTTAAACACTACCTAGGAATGCTAAAATATTAGAACATGTTGTGTATTAGAGTCACCGTACTGGATATTTTTTCCCCCAACTTGCAGCACTGCTGTACACATTTTGAAAAATTATAATCTCAAAAGTATAAACTTATGTGTAAACATACTTAATATAACAATTATTTAGACAGTTATGTCTTAAACCTTTCTATGAACACAGTCACATAGAGATATATTTCTTCATATATTGTATAAAGAAATACTAAAGTTAATTAGATATTTACTGAACTGAAGCAACAGTAGAGTAAGATTTGTGAGTAATAAGTATTACCTAGTTCCTCAATGTCAAATTAGATTTTTTGCATTAAATTAAATGCAGAAATAAGGTCTAGGTACAGCAATGCAATGGTTGCTTCCAGTGCACCAGATTCCTGCACACATTCATTAGACAACAAAAAATACAGTACAGAGACAAGCAACTAATTCATAGTTTTATAGATGATTGACACTTCCTTGCGATTGTCAAGGGCTGTAAAAATAAATACAAAAAGGAGCAATCTAGAATAAATTAACCAAGAGTTCAGTTATAAAGAAAGGGAAGTGGCATAATGAAATATATTCTAACACAAGTACAAAAAGATTTTCAGTTTGTGTGTCACTTTACAATGCCATTGTAACAAAGCATAAATTAAATTAAACAAGTTCCATTCAGACTGAACTCTCAATAAGGGAGTAGTTTGCTTGTCTTTAAAGTATAAAGAATGTAAAGATTTGAGATTATTATACAAATTAGTTAATGTTAGGTAAAAAAGAGACAATGGGCTCAATTTACCAAGCTGTGATTGCTGCTTTGGAGGCACTGAAATGGTTGTTAAGTTTTAAGACAGGTGTTCCTTAACCTGTCCGCCACCTAATTTCAATCATCCTGATCGAAATGGGATGGTTGTAAGTCTCTGCTAGCGACTGATTGGCTGCTAGCGAGCATCTGGCAAAATTCCACAAGCATTGCTCGCAATAACGTCCACCCGACATTTAATAAATGGAGCCCAATATCCCATAAATGGCCAACATTAAAATCCAAAAGAAAGTCTCCATGAAAACTTTATGTGCAAACTTAGATATAATTTTTTTGCATAGTTTTCCAGTTTTGTAAGTCATACCAATCAAAATAATTGTTTGAAATAGTAAAAATTCAGAAATTTCATAAATGGTACAACAGAAAAATGTAGCTTATACATATAGGCCGATCATGAGCGCTAACTGCGCTTAAGGTAAATTAATTGCTCTCCTGTGTTAGCTCTCATATTACAAGTTAAAAGTAAAATGTGTGTGAGCGAAAGACTCAGGCTCAATAACATCTGGAGGTCGGATATCAAGAGCAAGCTAACTCCCTCTCCCCATAGACTTCTATTGGGCGCACAAAAAAAGCCTTTTCTTTTTATTGTCCGCGCTATCCCAAAGGTGCACTAGGAATACGTCAAATACCTACGTTCTTCACTTAGAAGTAAATGTTCTTGTTATTTTTAAATATATATTTAAATTTATATATATATAATCTGGAATACTGTGTAGAGTTTTGGAGACCATATCTTCAGAAATATATAAATAAACTAGAAGCTGTCCAAAGGAGGGCTACTAAAATGGTACATGGTCTAAAATATAAAACGTACAAAGAAAGACTCTATGATCTAAATATGTATAGTTTAGAGGATAGAAGGGAAAGAGGTAACATGACAGAAACTTTCAAATATATGAAGGAACCTAATAAAATAGAAGTTGAAAGCAATTTTGACAAAAAAATAAATGCCTAAACAAGGGGTCACAATCTAAAGTTAGAGGGTAGCAGATTCAGGAGAAAAGCATTTTTTTACAGAAAGGGTAATGGATTCATGGCATAAACTTCCATTTGAGGTGGTAAACACAAAGACTGTAAAGGAATAAAAAAATTCCTGGGACATGCATAAGGCTATCCTAAGCTATCCTTTTTCGTTCTTATCTACCGTCAAATTCTGTGTTTCTATGTTTAATATTTCTAATAAAAAAAACATAAAAACATTTTTAAATTGTTTAAAAATTATGGGCCAGATTATGAGTGGCGCATTAACAGTTACGCACAAGCGATAAGGGGTTTACCGTAGCTGTTTGCACGCGTCAGTTTTCCGCTTGAATTACAAGTTGAAAGTAAACACAATCACGATTTTTGCTAGAATGATTACTGTGTCCTCAGAACTCTGGTTAGCTGTTTTGTGAATCAAAAAATTGATACAAAATACATCAAAAATACATTACAAAGTATAGTTACACTCATAATAATTATAAATAAAATTGCACAAAAAAGTTATAAAGGCTTCAAGATATGAGGTTTTAGGTTTTAGAAAAAAAAAGGCAGACAAAGGGCTTTAAAACAGACATACATACATATACAAGTCTAAAGATATATATATATATATATATATATATATATATATATATATATATATATATATATATATATATATATATATATATATATATATATATATATATATATATATATATATAGGGAGTGCAGAATTATTAGGCAAGTTGTATTTTTGAGGATTAATTTTATTATTGAACAACAACCATGTTCTCAATGAACCCAAAAAACTCATTAATATCAAAGCTGAATATTTTTGGAAGTAGTTTTTAGTTTGTTTTTAGTTTTAGCTATTTTAGGGGGATATCTGTGTGTGCAGGTGACTATTACTGTGCATAATTATTAGGCAACTTAACAAAAAACAAATATATACCCATGTCAATTATTTATTTTTACCAGTGAAACCAATATAACATCTCAACATTCACAAATATACATTTCTGACATTCAAAAACAAAACAAAAACAAATCAGTGACCAATATAGCCACCTTTCTTTGCAAGGACACTCAAAAGCCTGCCATCCATGGATTCTGTCAGTGTTTTGATCTGTTCACCATCAACATTGTGTGCAGCAGCAACCACAGCCTCCCAGACACTGTTCAGAGAGGTGTACTGTTTTCCCTCCTTGTAAATCTCACATTTGATGATGGACCACAGGTTCTCAATGGGGTTCAGATCAGGTGAACAAGGAGGCCATGTCATTAGATTTTCTTCTTTTATATCCTTTCTTGCCAGCCACGCTGTGGAGTACTTGGACGCGTGTGATGGAGCATTGTCCTGCATGAAAATCATGTTTTTCTTGAAGGATGCAGACTTCTTCCTGTACCACTGCTTGAAGAAGGTGTCTTCCAGAAACTGGCAGTAGGACTGGGAGTTGAGCTTGACTCCATCCTCAACCCGAAAAGGCCCCACAAGCTCATCTTTGATGATACCAGCCCAAACCAGTACTCCACCTCCACCTTGCTGGCGTCTGAGTCGGACTGGAGCTCTCTGCCCTTTACCAATCCAGCCACGGGCCCATCCATCTGGCCCATCAAGACTCACTCTCATTTCATCAGTCCATAAAACCTTAGAAAAATCAGTCTTGAGATATTTCTTGGCCCAGTCTTGACGTTTCAGCTTGTGTGCCTTGTTCAGTGGTGGTCGTCTTTCAGCCTTTCTTACCTTGGCCATGTCTCTGAGTATTGCACAACTTGTGCTTTTGGGCACTCCAGTGATGTTGCAGCTCTGAAATATGGCCAAACTGGTGGCAAGTGGAATCTTGGCAGCTGCACGCTTGACTTTTCTCAGTTCATGGGCAGTTATTTTGCGCCTTGGTTTTTCCACACGCTTCTTGCGACCCTGTTGACTATTTTGAATGAAACGCTTGATTGTTCGATGATCACGCTTCAGAAGCTTTGCAATTTTAAGAGTGCTGCATCCCTCTGCAAGATATCTCACTATTTTTGACTTTTCTGAGCCTGTCAAGTCCTTCTTTTGACCCATTTTGCCAAAGGAAAGGAAGTTGCCTAATAATTATGCACACCTGATATAGGGTGTTGATGTCATTAGACCACACCCCTTCTCATTACAGAGATGCACATCACCTAATATGCTTAATTGGTAGTAGGCTTTCGAGCCTATACAGCTTGGAGTAAGACAACATGCATAAAGAGGATGATGTGGTCAAAATACTCATTTGCCTAATAATTCTGCACTCCCTGTATATATATATATATAATTCTTTATTTATAAAGCACCAACAGATTCCACAGCACTGTCCATGGGTACAAAAAAAGTATAACGGTGAAACAATACAATAAAAGCCAAAATTTTACAGATAAATACAGGGGGAATTGAGGGCTCTGTTCCCCGTGTGAACTTACAATCTAGATGGATAGTTATATATATATATATATATATATATATATATATATATATATATATATATATACACGTTATGTGTAAAAATGTATTTACAGACATATTATACACAAATAAACACATAAATACATATATATATATATACACATATAGATATGTATAGAATTGCATTGGAGCCCTTTGCAGTTAAGTAGATGAACATAAAACATAAAAAAACATATTTATGCAATATTCAAGTGTTATACTGTGTATTCACTGTAAATATTTCACATTCCAATATTCTGCACATAGCAGAATATGTTCTAAGCATTTATAAATAAATATTCATATCTGTATAAATATATACCTATATATAATCATGTATATACAGTATATATATATATATATATATATATATATATATATATATATATATATATATATATATATATATATATATATAAATATTTGTGCAAAAATCCATCATATATATATATAGATAGATATATGTAAATATGTATATTTATGAATAAATATATCATATTGTGCTATGTGAAGAATATTGTGATGTGAAATATTCATAATTCCATGTCGGGTTAGCGCACTTGAAAACATGCAATCAGGTTTGCGCGCGGGTAGGGTGTACATCCACTTTTTTGCTCTATTGACTTCTATGGGGGAATAGGTCATCACGTAAGCAATATTATAAGTCTGGCTTTTTACGTTTGTCGGGTTAGCTTTCAACTTGTAATATGAGCGCAAACCTGACACGCTCAAAAAGCTTACTTCTAGCACAGTTAATGCTCAAGCAGGAGCGTTATTAAATAGCATCCAATTGTAATATAGCTCTATATTGCATGATTCAAGGTTTTTGACTGGGAAGGGCTCAAAAGTGTGTGTATATATATATATATATATATATATATATATATATATATATATACAGGCCTGGACTGACCATCACCCCCCGCCCACCATTACTTGTAGTGACATGTTGTGGGCCAACAGTGATGCTGTGCGGGGATGGCCGGTATGGATGCACAATACAGGTAATGTGTAAGCTGAGTGATGTCATGTGGGCCGACGTCAGGGGGACACTTTATTTTACCCACTGCGGCTGCTGCGCTGCTTCCTGTTCCCTCTCGGCCACCTCAATTCCACCCCTCTCCCTCTATTCTAAACCCTACCAATGACTAGTTACTATAGTCAGGTGGTTTGGATAGGGGAGAAGGGATGGGACTCTAGCAACTGCAGGTGCGTGCCTTAGCTTTAAACACGCCAAGCTTACGGTGCTCACTTCCTCTCCTGGTGTGGTTACTCAAGTTCCTCAGCAGACTCCTTGCTGGGGTGGTGCCCACTGTGCGCCCTTTCCACTGTGCTCCGACCTTCCCTCCCCATGACCTGATCTGATGTTACTGCACAATTGCACATGGATGAAGAAGAAAGGTAGGGGGTGGCTTGCCCTCTAAATAAAATGTATTTCTTTGTGTGCTGTGTGGATTGTTACTATATTGTCAGACTATTAAGCCTTTTCAGTCCTTTGCAAATATAATCATTAGTTTTTTTGCAGAAGATTTTTGGCATGAAAACTTACAAGATATCTTACGAAGATGGAGCCTGTGTCCTACAGGCCCCATCATAGTAAGATATCTTGTAAGTCTTCATGCCAAAAATGTCCAAAGTTCTTAAAAATAAAAACAACTAATTATTATGTTTGCAAAGGGCTGAGAAGGCTTTATAGTCTGTCAATATAGTAACAAACACACAGGCTGTAGGTCATTATCTGGACAATTGTTTCCTATGTTAGCAAAATCACAGTCGTAAAGGATCCATCACACATAAGAATATACAGAGTGAATGCTTAGTTATACAAAATCTTTATTAAGCCCACATGTTTTGATGTTAAATCTCAAATTTCCTATTTCTGAGTATCTATAAAAAAAGGAGGATCTGCAGGTAGTTAAAGGTATATTCTCTATTATTCAGTGGATACTTTTATCAAGACTATGCACTAAATATCATCTGTTTTGTAGAAATTGTATTCCCTCAGAAGGGAGAGAGAGAATGGGAGTGTGGGAGGTAGCTGACAGGAGCTGCTTAGTTTGAGGAAAGTTGCAAAGGTGAGAAGGTGGCTTTGGGGGGTAGAGGGGAGCTGCCAGAGTAAGGAGGGAGCTGTGTGTGGGTTTCTGTGTGTGAAGGAGCTGAGAAGGTGAGGAGGGGCTGTGTGTGATAAACCCAATTTTTTCTTTCAGAAATCAGATAGAGCATGCACTTTTAAGCAACTTTCTATTTTACTCCTATTATCAAAATGTCTTCATTCTCTTGCTATCTTTATTTAAAAAAACAGGAATATAAAGCTTAGGAGCCAGCCCATTTTAGGTTCAGCACCATGGATAGCGTTTGCTTATTGGTGGCTATATTTAGAAAACCAATAAGCAAGCATAAACCAGGTTGTGAACCAAAAATGGGCCAGCACCTAAGCTTTACATTCCTGCTTTTTAAATAAAGATAACAAGAGAACGAAGAACAATTGATAATAGGAGTAAATGATAACGTTGCTTAAAATTGCATGCTCTATCTGAATGATGCAAGAAAAAAATTGTGTTTAGTATCCCCTTAAGGTTGGACACCCTACCTAAAATATGGTTAAATAAGAAGTGGTGAGCGGAGGGGGGGGGGGGAGTGGGCCCCAAAATGCCTGGGCCTTTTTTTGGTCCAAGTCCGGTCCTGTACTCTCTCTTTTGATATTTATGCAAATTACTCTTGGGTCTCCCCAAAAATGAACAGGCATGGAAGTTATTCTAGCTTTTGTTCTATCTCAGGAGTGCTGTTCTCTCCCTTTTGATCTTTATGTAAATTACTCTTGGGTCTCCCTAAGAGTAATGGGGAAAACAGACGTGAACCCCGTGCACACATGCCCTTAGAGAGATGCAACTGCACCTCACTGATGAGGCCCACAGAAGGCCGAAACGATCATCTGGGGTTGTTGTTTCTCTTGTTCAGAGAGGAATTGCCTGGTATTACGGTGCTAGACTGTCAGTGGGCAGGATCAGACTGATATGCTACAGGATATTTTTTCTGTGTGAAAGGGCATAGTGTGCTAAAAGAACACGCACTCTGAGTTGCAATATTCTCTCTCTTTTGGTATATATATATATATATATATATATATATATATATATATATATATATATATATATATATGTATATATATATATATATATATATATACATTTGTATATGTGTACATATGCTTTTATATGTATGTATGTGTGCACATACAAATTTATACATATAAACACACTTTATAGATATGTAGACATACACACATATACTGTATATATTTCATAAACGTAAGTATTCTTAACATAAAGTGTTTTTCCAAATTTTAGGTATAATAACCATATATGGTGCAGACCGTTATAAAAATGATTGCTTCAACCAGATCAGCAACCCCATTGTCAGTCAGTCCTTACGTATTTGGTATGACCTTAGCCACAGGATGGGTGTTTCGCCCTACCCCTCCCCTATTCAGAGTCTGAAGGGTTTGATGTGGAGCTCGCCGGAGATCCACTTTCACTTTTGGAAGAGTAAAGGCATTACGACGGTATCTGATCTATACCACTCGGGAACCCTTATAACTGCCTCGCAACTAGCAGGACCCGGAGGGGAAAACCCGCTATGGTTTCGCTTTGAGTGCTACAGAGTACTCAGTATTGTCAAGGCTAGGGGATTCTCCACGACATCCCTCTGAGAAAAAACAAGATGGGAACCTAGATGGTGCCAGGGGGGACTGAGATCTCATCCCATTTCGTTCCACTATGCCACACTTCTTAATGATTGTACCCCTGGTCTGCCATAGCAAATTCGGGCCTGGGGTCGCGAACTTAATATGCCCATTTCGGAGTCTGAATTGGCTTATGCCATTACTCTTTCTAAAAAGACACTTCACTGTGTCATAGTCTTTGAGAGGTACATGAAAGGCGTGTTGAAATGGTATAGAGTCCCTACACGTTTGGCAATAATGTTCCCGTCCTCCACTAGACAATGTTGGAGACAATGCGACCTTGAAGGGTCAGATCTCCATGTGTGGTGGAGCTGCCCGAAGATAGCCCCTCTGTGGAGGGAGATTGAAGTATTACTCAGTTCCATGAACTTAGATGTCCACCTGACACCCAAGATGGCATTGCTCCACATTCTCCCGAAATCTTTCTCCTTGAGTGCTAAGAGGTTCCTGATTTATGTTCTGGTGACGACTAAACTGTGCATAGCCCGGGCATGGAAGCAGACAGATCCCCCAAATTTAAATGAGGTTTGTGAAGTGATAAATCACTTTGCAACCATGGAAAGATATGTCGCAGGGGAAAACAACACTCTAGACTCTTACTGGGAGACGTGGACTGATTGGCTTGAACTCCAATTATTGAGCCTTATCTGCGTCGCTGTTTTGGATTCGAACCCCGGAGGAGGGACCTATGTGACCCCTCCCTCCTTCCGCCCCTTTTCCCTTTCCATTGTTTTTTTTTTTTTCTCTCTCTTCTTTCTCTCCTCTTCCACCCTCTCCTTCCTGCTTTTTACAATGTCCTAATCTCCCTGCTTTTCTGCTTGCCCTCTTTCTTTTCTGCCCCTCTCCATGAGGGGGATGTGTATTTTAATCTTACCTTTAGACATCAAGCTGTCTGGAAAAATAGTGAGTATGCCCTGTTGGCTTACCTATTACTTGTTCCCCTATTAGGGCCAACGAAGGCCTGACACCTTGTTTTCTTTAAATTCGCTGCTATGTAAGACTACACTGATGATACACCAGTTCAAAGAAAAGTTTTTGACTATTTCAATAAGTGCAATGTATGTTTTTTATAATATTTACTTATTTCTACACTTTTCTGTTTACGAAAGATTTTGTCACAATGCTACTATGATATTATTGTATGGTGCATTTATATTTAATAAAAACAAATTTAAAAATAAAAAAAAAAAAATAATTAAATTATTGCTTCAAAACTATAAGAAAAAGAGAAAGTAGGACCTGTAAATGTTATGTAGTCCTATAAAAAGACAGGGAATACAGCACTCTTATAAATGTCAATAAACACTTATACGTTTCTATATATCTGAACAGAAACAACATAAGCATGAACCGGTGTAATGTGAAGAATCATCATATTATACAAAATACACAACAACACCTAAAGCATTCATGCAAGCACAGACCTCCTATATGCATTCAAACACTGGAAATTACAAACCTAAGTCAGCAACAACACAAGCGTATGTTAGATGGCCATATTCTAAATCGTATTGGAGACCTATAGTGATCAGTGCTGATACTAAAACAGAAAAAAGTATACTATTTTGAAAAAATACTGATTAAAAAATAAAAGGTCTAGAAAGTTTAAATAGGAGCCAGTTCAGGTAAATGTGTGCAGCAGACAGTCCAATTGTCTTCCAGATTATTAACACACTGTGTCAGAAATAGTCAGTTTGGCAAGAAAGCAGACAAATAAATGTTATAGCAAGCCAGTCCAAAGCTAGTCAGCTGTGTGAGTATCAAACCTCTTTTAACATATAAAGTTAATGCAGTGTTGGTATGACATGCAGGGAATGTTACCTTCCACAACTCAGCTTCATATGTTATACCGCTTGAATTAAATGCGGAACAGATACATCCTACCTGAAGCCTTTATTCCCTGTATCGACAAAGCTTTGTCCACCGCAAGTAACTTTATGCCAAGTCTTGGTGCTTATGTCCTTTTCTGAGGTTACTCCAATGGCATATCGCTGTGCTTGGTACCGCAACTTGCTTTCTTTTCCTATGACACTCAGGGTGTTACTTCCAATCTGCGAATCTTATGAATTGGTTCTTTCAGGATACCGCTTTCATTTGATAAACTTAATGGAGAAATGAAAACATATATTGCAAAAGTTCAAGCAGAAATTAAATCTAGAAAATGCAGAAAACTTTGCAGATATCAAGACGATTTTAAAAAAGGAAAAATATATTCATACAAATCCGAGAAAGGAACGTATGACTCAGGAACTGACGCATCAGATATTTATAGTGACTCGAGTGTGTCAAAAAACAATCTGGGGGGGGGGGGCAGAGGCTAAGGTGGTGGTACAAGAGAAGGGGGGTTAAAAAGAGAAACAGAGAGGTACAATTCAGAATTTCCAAACAGGAGATACCAAACTAGACAATACAGAGCTGGGAGGAATTTCCCAGATCAGGGCAATTTTCAAGGCAGGAGAAGTGGGAGGAGAGGACAGAGGAAGGAATTTTAGGAAAATATCGAACAGAGCAAGATGACTTACAAATAGTCAATCTGTAATCTTTGCAACTTAATTTAGCACACATAAGTCTCCTCAAAAAAGGCCATTTGTTTTGCCCCACAGCCAAATTGGAAAAATTTGAAGTTCTAAAAGATCTGAATCTATATGGTAGAAGAGTAGTCCTGTCACAAATTATGAAAAACAAAGGGGATTTAAAAAATGGAGAAAATAATCTAGGTATTAGTGATAATGAAGCTTTGACTGAACTAATGTCTCTATTAGAAGAAAATGATGGAGAAAGTCAAAACACAACAATAGTTCCCCCAAGGTCATGTTTAAAGCGGAAATCAACATATATGCCCCCACTATCTTTGGTACCTGCTGTAAACTACTAAGAGCGGTAGAGAAAGATATTGAAAAAATATATGATGAAATGATGATTAATGATAACCTAACACGTAAAGAAAGAATAGCCTTAAGTGAGTTGATAATGGCTAAAAAATATCATCATAAAGCCGGCCGATAAAGGCGGAAACCTTATTTAAAGGAAGTAAAAAGGCAACTAAACGATAAAAATCAGTATGCCAAACTACCCTTTAATCCTATAAAAAATCACAATCAGAACTTTTTAAAATCTTGAATGATGCAAAATTTGAGAAATTAATAAATTTGAAAGAACTTACATTCATGTATCCTGAGCATCCTGTTACTCCAATTTTCTATACAATACCAAAATTGCACAAGAATAAAAAGTATCCACCTAGTCGTCCCATAGTATCAGGGATTGGTAGCCTTACTGAAAAGTAGGAAATTATATTGATACATTTCTAAGACCATTTTTGGTGACCATGCAGTCATATGTAAAGGACACTTTAGATCTTTTAAGGAAATTGGATGGCTTGACAGTTTCAAGCACTACAATCCTGGTCACTTGATGTAGAAAGCCTGTACGCATCAATCCCCCATGACATAGGGGTTGAGGCGGCCAGACATTTCCTAGAGACAAGGGGTGAGTTATATGATAAACATACAGAATTTCTCATTGAATTATTGAGGTTTGTTCTGACCCACAATGTCTTCATGTTTGACAATTAGATCTATCAACAACTGAAATCACTGCAATGGGAGTGGGTTGCACCCCCACTTATGCATGCCTACGCTTAGGTGCATGGGAGTTAACTGATGTATTTGATAAACATGGGGAGATTGTGGATAAATACATTCACCTCTGGGTCCGCTATGTGGATGATATCCTGTTGCTGTGTGACGGAACGGTGGAGTTACTAAAGGATTTCATTTCAGAACTAAACAAAAATAATAGGAATATCTTCCTGACTTCTGAGATAAATGAGAGTGTACTTAATTTTCTGGATATTAAAATTAAAAAGCAAGGCACAGTACTCACTACTGAAAATTTTAGGAAAGATACAGCTACAAAGAGCATTTTGGAGGCCTCTAGTGGACATCCAGCAAGTGTAAAGAAAGGGGTACGTACTGGACAGTTCCTAAGGCTCAGAAGGAACTGCTCAGTAGATAAGAAATTTGAAGAACATGCTGATCTAATGCAAAATAGATTTTCGAGGAGAGGGCACTCAAAAAAATCTGTAAAAGAGCACGAAAGAGAGTAAGAAATACTCAGAAACAAACTTTTGTACAAAGAAAATAGGGCTACTGATAGTAAATGTCTAACGATTAGATATATCAGCAAATTTAATTTTCAGTGGGAGACTATTAGATCTATCTTTAAAAAGAACTGGCATTACTTACTCCAAGATGAAGGGGTAAAAGAAGTAGTGGGTTCCTCTCATGACAGCAAGAAGAGCACGAAATTTGAAAGATGCACTGGTAACAAGTAATTATGTGAGATCTCCCCATATGGGTAATTGGTTGAGTTCGCATAGGGTAAAAGATAACTCTCCATGTGGCTAATGTGTTTATTGCCCCTTTATGATGAGGACAAGAACTTTTGGCATAGGGGAGAAACTATTATTATTATTATTATTATTATTATTTGTAGAGCACCAACAGATTCCGCAGCGCTATAAACAAATGCGGAGTACAACAAAACAATTATAGTGATCAAATGGGTAGAGGGCCCTGCCAAAAGTTGCACTGTTGTAGTCAGCTCTTAAGAAGGTGATCAACAAACAGCTGGACTCTTAGGCTTACATGCTAAGGGGGTTCAGGGGATAGCAATGGAGGAGAGGAACTGGTATAAAAAAAGGTTAGCGTAGGTTGTATGCATCCCTGAACAGTAGAGTCTTTAGGGAGCACTTGAAGCTTTTAAAACTAGAAGAGAATCTTGTGGAGCGAGGCAGAGAGTTCCACAAGATGGGAGCCAGTCTGGAGAAGTCCTGTAAACGGGAGTGTGATGAGCTGACAAGAGAGGAGGAAAGTAGGAGGTCGTGAGCAGAGCAAAGGGGACGGGAGGGAGAGTATCTGGAGACAAGGTCTGAGATATAGGGGGAGCAGTGCAGTTGAGGGCTTTGTATGTCAGAATGAGAATTTTGTGTTTGAACCTAGAGGCAAGAGGAAGCCAGTGAAGGGATTGGCAGAGAGGTGCAGCAGATGAAGAGCGACATGTAAGGAAGATGAGTCTGGCAGAGGCATTCATTATGGATTGTAAAGGAGCTAGGTGGCAGGTGGGGAGACCAGAGAGGACAGAGTTTCAGTAATCGAGACGGGAGAGAATGAGAGAGTGGATTAAAATCTTAGTTGTGTCTTGTGTAAGGAAGTGTCTAATTTTAGAGATGTTTTCAAGGGGGAAGCGGCAGGCTTTAGCCAATGACTGAATGTGAGGAGTGAAAGAAAGATCTGAGTCAAATGTGACCCCGAGATATTGGGCATGCGGGGTAGGGGTAATGATGGAGTTGCCGACAGTTATAGAGAGATTGGGGGTGGAGAGTTTAGAATAAGGGGGAAAAATAAGGAGAAACAGTACCAGATTAAACATTTTACCAACTGTGATTCCTTTGGAGTGGTCGATCTTCTCTATTGTTCATGTCCAAAATTTTACGTTGGTAAAACGAAAAGATAGATAAAAGATCGTATAAGAGAACATAAGGATGACATTACCTCTCTGAAGGACACAAGTGTGGCAAGGCATTTTTTGTAATGCCATGAATCAAAACCAGAATCTTTAAGATTTGTGGGTATTGATAGAGGCATTACATCAGGAAGAGGAGGAGACAATGATAAATGTCTTTTACAAAACGAGACAAAATGGATGTATATTCTAGAAACATTGTCCCCTAGGGGATTGAATGAGAAATTAGAATTTGCAAGTTTTCTGTAGATTAACAATTTTCTAAGTCTTCTATAAATGAGAAATCCTCATACCTTGCATTGTATCAATGTGTTTCCATATTTATGTATATAATTTAAGAAAGATGTGGTTACCCTAAAATAAAAATCCCATTGATATTAAAATAGTAAAGCATCAGATCAGATGCGCTACTTGTCACGCTGTTTAAATATAGTTGTCATGTTCTGTCTCAGGATATCATGTGAGAGCCTTATTTTCTGGAACAGTTGCTTTAAAGGAAGATTAGTAGAAGCCATACTGATTGAAAATGATAACAAATTTATTTAAACAACTAAAATACTTTGTTTAAGCAAATACTTGCAGAATATTTAAATATGCTACTCAGGTGTGTTAAGACCACATACAGCAGGAGTGAAAATAAACAAAACTAGTAAGCAGAGATGCAGATTCAAAAAAGAAAAGTCTTTCTCCTGATAATAACTGAAATGTAAGATTTGCACAAGGCAGAAAACAACTTGTAAACAGGTAGCAGGTTTAAAGGTAAAGTCTTTCTCCTGGTAATTGCTGAGTGCAGGAATTGCACAAGGCAGGAAACAAACTTGCAAACTGGTAACAGGTTTAAAGGTAAAGGGGGTAGTTATCAACGTGTCAACTTTCCTGCCTTCGCCGGCCCAATACGCCCGCCTCACATCGCCGCTGCGGACCTGAAAAAATTTGCCTAAGTTATCAAGTAAAGCTGTCAAAAAGCTGCGGGGCGATGAGCAGCGGACTGTGAGAGTTATCACTCATCCGATCTCGCTGCTCTTCGGCTTTTTTACAGCTTTCTTGCTAGCCTGTCACTAAGCACTCACACTAACTACACTGTTCTACCCCCTATACCGGCGCCCCCGGAGCCCCCCGCAACTAATAAAGTTACTAACCCCTAAACCGCCGCTCCTAGACCCTGCCGCAACTCTGATAAATGTATTAACCCCTAAACCGCTGCTCCTAGACCCCGCCGCAAGTCTTATAAATATATTAACCCCTAAACCGCCATTCCCGGACACCGCTGCCACCTACATTATACCTAGTAACCCCTATCCTGCCCCCCCATACCGTCACCCTCTATAATAAAGTTATTAACCCCTATCCTGCTGATCCCGCACCTCGCCGCAAATAAATAGTTTAACCCCTAAACCGCCGCTCCCTGAACCCGCCGCAACCTATATTAAATTTATTAACCCCTATCCTGCCCCCCCTACACCGTCGCCACCTATAATAAATTTATTAACCCCTATCCTGCCCCCCACTACACCGCCGCCACTGTAATAAAATTATTAACCCCTAAACCTAAGTCTAACACTAACCCTAACACCCCCCTAACTTAAATATTAATTAAATAAATCTAAATAATATTTCTATTATTAACTAAATTAATCCTATTTAAAACTAAATACTTACCTATAAAATAAACCCTAATATAGCTACAATATAAATAATAATTATATTGTAGCTATCTTAGGATTTATTTTTATTTTACAGGTACCTTTCAATTTATTTTAACTAGGTACAATAGCTATTAAATAGTTATTAACTATTTAATAGCTACCTAGCTAAAATAAAGAGAAATGTACCTGTAAACTAAAAACTAACCTAACTTACAATTACACCTAACACTACACTATACTTTAATAAATTATTCCTATTTAAAACTAAATACTTACCTGTAAAATAAACCCTAAGATAGCTACAATATAATTAATAATTACATTGTAGCTATCTTAGGATTTATATTTATTTTACAGGTAACTTTGTATTTATTTTAGCTAGTTAGAATAGTTATTAAATAGTTATTAACTATTTAATAACTACCTAGCTAAAATAAATACAAAATTACCTGTAAAATAAATCCTAACCTAAGTTACAATTAAACCTAACACTACACTATCATTACATTAATTAAATAAATTAACTACAAATAACTACAATTAAATACAATTACATAAACTAACTAAAGTACAAAAAATAAAAAAGCTAAGTTACAAAAAATAAAAAAAAAAAGTTACAAACATTTAAAAAAATATTACAACAATTTTAAGCTACTTACACCTAATCTAAGCCCCCTAATAAAATAACAAACCCCCCCAAAATAAAAAAAAATGCCCTACCCTATTCTACATTAAAAAAGTTCAAAGCTCTTTTACCTTACCAGCCCTTAAAAGGGCCTTTTGTGGGGGCATGCCCCAAAGAATTCAGCTCTTTTGCCTGTAAAAGAAAAATACAACCCCCCCAACATTAAAACCCACCACCCACATACCCCTAATCTAACCCAAACCCCCCTTAAAATAACCTAACACTAATCCCCTGAAGATCATCCTACCTTTAGTCGTCTTCACTCAGCCGAGCCGCCGATGGAACAGTCAGCCAATCAGATTGAGCTCACATTCTATTGGCTGTTCTGATCAGCCAATAGAATGTGAGCTCAATCTGATTGGCTGACTGGATCAGCCAATCGGATTGAACTTGAATCTGATTGGCTGATTCAATCAGCCAATCAGATTTTTCCTACCTTAATTCTGATTAATTGGCTGATAGGATTCTTGGATGACGTCCCTTAAAGGAGCCTTCATTCGTCGGTAGTCCGTCGGGAAAGAAGGATGTTCCGCGTCGGCGGGATGCAGATTCAAGACCCGGCTTCGAAGATGACCTCGCCCGGATAGAAGACTTCTTCAGCGCCTCTTGGAAGATGACATAGCCCGGATGGAAGATTTCTTCAGCGCCGCTTGGAGGATCACTTCATCGGATGGAAGATTTCTTCAGCGCCTCTTGGATGATCACTTCTGCCGGTCCGGATGTCCTCTTCAGTTCCATCGGCGGCTCGGCTGAGTGAAGACGACTAAAGGTAGGATGATCTTCAGGGGATTAGTGTTAGGTTATTTTAAGGGGGGTTTGGGTTAGATTAGGGGTATGTGGGTGGTGGGTTTTAATGTTGTATTTTTCTTTTACAGGCAAAAGAGCTGAATTCTTTGGAGCATGCCCCCACAAAAGGCCTTTTTAAGGGCTGGTAAGGTAAAAGAGCTTTGAACTTTTTTAATTTAGAATAGGGTAGGGCATTTTTTTTTATTTTGGGGGGGTTTGTTATTTTATTAGGGGGCTTAGATTAGGTGTAAGTAGCTTAAAATTGTTGTAATATTTTTTTAAATATGTGTAACTTATTTTTTTTATTTTTTGTAACTTAGCTTTTTTTATTTTTTGTACTTTAGTTAGTTTATGTAATTGTATTTAATTGTAGTTATTTGTAGTTAATTTATTTAATTAATTTAATTATAGTGTAGTGTTAGGTTTAATTGAAACTTAGGTTAGGATTTATTTTACAGGTAATTTTGTATTTCTTTTAGCTAGGTAGTTATTAAATAGTTAATAACTATTTAATAACTATTCTAACTAGCTAAAATAAATACAAAGTTACCTGTAAAATAAATATAAATCCTAAGATAGCTACAATGTAATTATTAATTATATTGTAGCTATCTTAGGGTTTATTTTACAGGTAAGTATTTAGTTTTAAATAGGAATAATTTATTAAAGTATAGTGTAGTGATAGGTGTAATTGTAACTTAGGTTATTTCTTATTTTACAGGTAAATTTCTCTTTATTTTAGCTAGGTAAGCTATTAAATAGTTAATAACTATTTAATAGCTATTGTACCTAGTTAAAATAAATTGAAGGTACCTATAAAATAAAAATAAATCCTAAGATAGCTACAATATAATTATTATTTATATTGTAGCTATATTAGGGTTTATTTTAAAGGTAAGTATTTAGTTTTAAATAGGATTAATTTAGTTCATAATAGAAATATGATTTAGATTTATTTAATTAATATTTAAGTTAGGGGGGTGTTAGGGTTAGTGTTAGACTTAGGTTTAGGGGTTAATAAATTTATTCCAGTGGCGGCGGTGTAGTGGGGGGGCAGGATAGGGGTTAATAAATGTATTATAGGTGGCGACGGTGTAGGGGGGGCAGATTAGGGGTTAATACATTTAATATAGGTTGCGGCAGGGTCAGGGAGCGGCGGTTTAGGGGTTAAACTATTTATTTGCGGCGAGGTGCTGTATCAGCAGGATAGGGGTTAATAACTTTATTATAGTGGGGGCAGGATAAGGGGTTACTAGGTATCATGTAGGTGGCGGTGGGTTCCGGGAGCGGCGGTTTAGGGGTTAATATTTATAGAGTAGCTTGCGGTGGGCTCCGTGAGCGGCGGTTTAGGGGTTAATCATTTTATTTACTTGCAGCGGTGTAGGGGGGGACAGATTAGAGGTGTTTAGACTCGGGATACATGTTAGGGTGTTAGGTGTAGACAGCTCCCATAGAAATCAATGGGATGTCTGGCAGCAGCGAACTTGTACTTTCGCTATGGTCAGAATCCCATTGATTCCTATGGGATCCGCCGCCTCCAGGGTGGCGGTTTGAAAACCAGGTACGCTGGGCCGTAAAAGTGCCGAGCGTACCTGCTAGTTTTTTGATAACTAGCAAAAGTAGTCAGATTGTGCCGCACTTGTGTGCGGAACATCTGGAATGACGTAAGAATCGATCTGTGTCGGACTGAGTCCGGCGGATCGAAGTTTACGTCACAAAATTCTACTTTTGCCGGTCTCTAGCCTTTGATAACTAAGGCGAAACAGCCTCGCAACAAATATGCTGCGGAATTCCAGCGTATTTGAGGTTGACGGCTTGATAACTAGGCCCCAAAATCTTTCTCCTGGTAATTGCTGAGTGCAGGAATTGCACAAGGCAGGAAACAAACTTGCAAACTGGTAACAGGTTTAAAGGTAAAGTCTTTCTCCTGGTAATTGCTGAGTGCAGGAATTGCACAAGGCAGGAAACAAACTTGCAAACTGGTAACAGGTTTAAAGGTAAAGTCTTTCTCCTGGTAATTGCTGAGTGCAGGAATTGCACAAGGCAGGAAACAGACTTGCGAACTGGTAACAGGTGTAAAGGTAAAGACTTTCTCCTGGTTATAGCTGAGTGCAGGAATTGCACAAGGCAGGAAACAAACTTGTGAACTGGTAACAGGTTTAAAAGTAAAGTCTTTCTCCTGGTTATAGCTGAGTGCAGGAATTGCACAAGGCAGGAAACAAACTTGTGAACTGGTAACAGGTTTAAAGGTAAAGCCTTTCTCCTGGTTATAGCTGAGTGCAGGAATTGCACAAGGCAGGATACAAACTTGTGAACTGGTAACAGGTTTAAAGGTAAAGGCTTTCTCCTGGTAATACCTTGTAAACAGGTGCAAAGGTGAAATCTTTCTCCAAAGAAGTACAGGAAACAGGTTCTGACTTGACAAAACAGATCCAATGTAAAGACAAAAATGCAGACTAAAAGCCATCCTTAAATAGGGAGGTTTTGCACAGGGTTGGTTCTGATTAATTCCAGAATTGAGAACACCTGTGTGTTGCACAGGTGTAATAACAAGTAAGGCAAATAGTTATTTATCAGATCTTTTAAGATCCATGCTATTGCTAGAACTGGCTGTGGCTCAACATGTAAGCAAACAGAAATAGCAACCACAGAGCCACAGGTTCAAATCCCCACACAGCCCTTCTTAGCAGAATGCCTCCCAGACCTTTTCTTTTTCTTTTTAGTCTGGAGGCTTGGTTCATGACAGATGCCCCCTCCAAAGAGCGCACTCCGGGCGCTCAAAGCCTGTTCAAACATCTGAAGGTGGGATTTATGAACAAGTGTTCCATTTGAAGCCCTAATACAATCAGATGGAATTGATTCTTCGCTCGGAACAGCTGCCTGAGATTGGGGACCCTTAGAAGATATCCCTGTAGGCATAACAAGAGCTGAAAAACCAAGACAGTTTTGATTTAGAGGTTCCTGATTATACCCAGTAGCTTGCAATGGACTGGCTGATGGGCAGAGTACCTCCGGGTAGGAAAAGATCTCTGCTTCAGAGTCAAGGAATTCGTTATTTGGGTCATATCTGCCTGATGGGTAGAGTACCTCCGGGTAAGGTATGACCTCTCCTTCAGAGTCCAGGAATTCATTTTCTGTGTCATTTATATCCAATTCAACCATCTCATCCAATTCTTTCTCAGTCAAGGAGTAGCTGGGTGAAGGTGGTGCAAGGAGGTGTGGAACTTTAGATTTGCCAGGGTCTGATTCAGCTGGAAGATTTGTCACTTTTATGTCTGATGAGTGACTTTTGTTAGATGGATCTCCAACCAGGGCAGAAACAAGGTAATGTGCAGGATTTCCAGGAGGTGTTTTTGCAGAGCTCCCCAATGTGGTAGATGCAGAAACAGAGGCTGTGGCATGGGTAGTGGATGTAGTTGAAGTTGTACTGCCAACGACCATCTGTTTCATATCAGGTACCATTTCTTGAAGTGTGTTAGAAATGGTTGTTTGGAGACTAGATGTATTCTCAGTAGCTGGATCCTCTCCAGGAGTATTTTTAAGTTTGCTAGTGGAATAATAATTTGTTCCCTTAACATCAGAGTCCATTTTAAACTTGGCTGTATCTTGACTTGATCCTCTAGGGGGTCTTACTGGACACCATGTGATGCGGTGACCAGTTCCCCCACAATAGAAACAGAGGTTAAGCTGTCTTCGCCGAGTCTTTTCCTCTTCTGTTAAGGGTTCTTTAAAACCTTTCCTTGTTTGGGAGGTAACTTCAGACAAGGTTTTGGTTGGGAGAGATAACATTTCCACCAGCTCCATGAAGTTAATCAGTATGTTCTTAATAAACTTTAACACTGATTCCAATACAGCAATAATCCCAGAGGGCTCTCTTTTAAGGTCTTCACATTCTGTCATGCTACTCAGGTATGTTAAGACCCCATACAGCAGGAGTGAAAATAAACAAAACTAGTAAGCAGAGATGCAGATTCAAAAAAGGAAAGTCTTTCTCCTGATAATAACTGAAATGTAAGATTTGCACAAGGCAGAAAACAACTTGTAAACAGGTAGCAGGTTTAAAGGTAAAGTCTTTCTCCTGGTAATTGCTGAGTGCAGGAATTGCACAAGGCAGGAAACAAACTTGCAAACTGGTAACAGGTTTAAAGGTAAAATCTTTCTCCTGGTAATTGCTGAGTGCAGGAATTGCACAAGGCAGGAAACAAACTTGCAAACTGGTAACATGTTTAAAGGTAAAGTCTTTCTCCTGGTAATTGCTGAGTGCAGGAATTGCACAAGGCAGGAAACAGACTTGCGAACTGGTAACAGGTGTAAAGGTAAATACTTTCTCCTGGTTATAGCTGAGTGGAGGAATTGCACAAGGCAGGAAACAAACTTGTGAACTGGTAACAGGTTTAAAGGTAAAGGCTTTCTCCTGGTTATAGCTGAGTGCAGGAATTGTACAAGGCAGGATACAAACTTGTGAACTGGTAACAGGTTTAAAGGTAAAGGCTTTCTCCTGGTAATACCTTGTAAACAGGTGCAAAGGTGAAATCTTTCTCCAAAGAAGTACAGGAAACAGGTTCTGACTTGACAAAACAGATCCAATGTGAAGACAAAAATGCAGACTAAAAGCCATCCTTAAATAGGGAGGTTTTGCACAGGGTTGGTTCTGATTAATTCCAGAATTGAGAACACCTGTGTGTTGCACAGGCGTAATAACAAGTAAGGCAAATAGTTATTTATCAGATCTTTTAAGATCCATGCTATTGCTAGAACTGGCTGTGGCTCAACATGTAAGCAAACAGAAAGAGCCACAGGTTCAAATCCCCACACAGCCCTTCTTAGCAGAATGCCTCCCAGACCTTTTCTTTTTCTTTTTAGTCTGGAGGCTTGGTTCATGACAATAGTGGATAGTAAAAGGCATGTGTTTACACATTAAGATAAAAAATAAAATAAAAAAAAAACATTTGGGTGTTCCCCTTTAAAAATGAAGAATATAGGGTAAGGGGCTTATCTTGTAAGCACATATTTGTTTATGTGTATGCATATGTGCATATACATGTGTGTGTATGTGCATATTCTTATATACATATAAAGTATAAACATGAAGAAACATATTTTTTTCTGGAAAATAAGGGGATATACTTTTATCATCTAACAGATAGCGATTTTTTAGTGTGAAAGGCTGTTGATGAATGAATGCTAATTATAATGGAGATTTATCTTTTGTAAATATTTTTAAGTGTTTAGTGACTAAGTATTGGAGATGGTATCTATCCACTTTAAGAACCTATAAGGCTACAAAAAGAGGTGGAGTTTTACCTGTTAAAAGAATGACTCACTGTGTGATTGACAGCCCTGACGAAACCCTTGTCGCAAAGGATTATGGGTGAAACGCGCGTTGGCTGTTTTGTTTGAAACCAACTCACCTGAAAGCAATATCCTGAAAGAACCAATTCATAAGATTCGCAGATTGGAAATAACACCCTGAGTGTCATAAGAAAAGAAAGCAAGTTGCGGTACCAAGCACCTTGGAAAAGGACATAAGCACCAAGACTTGGCATAAAGTTACTTGCGGTGGACAAAGCTTTGTCGATACAGGGAATAAAGGCTTCAGGTAGGATGTATTTGTTCTGCATTTGATTCAAGCGGTATAACATATGAAGCCGAGTTGCAGAAGGTAACGTTCCCTGCATGTCATACCAACACTGCATTAAGTTTATATGTTAAAAGAGGTTTGATACTCACACAGCTGACTAGCTTTGGACTGGCTTGCTATAACATTTACTTGTCTGCTTTCTTGCCAAACTGACTATTTCTGACACATTGTGCTAATAATCTGGAAGACAATTGGACTGTCTGCTGCACACATTTACTCGAACTGGCTCCTTTTTAAAGTTACTGGACTTTTTATTTTTATCAGTATTTTTTCAAAACAGTATACATTTTTCTGTTTTAGTATAAGTGCTGATCACTATAAGTCTCTAATACGATTTAGAATATGGCCATCTAACATACGCTTGCGTTGTTGCTGACTTAGGTTTGTGATTTCCAGTGTTTGAATGCATATAGGAGGTCTGTGCTTGCATGAATGCTTTAGGTGTTGTTGTGTATTTTGTTTAATATGATGATTCTTCACATTACACAGGTTCATGCTTATGTTGTTTCAGTTCAGATATATAGAAACGTATAAGTGTTTATTGACATTTAAAAGAGTGCTGTATTCCCTGTCTTTTAATAGGACTACCTAACAGTTACAGATTCTACCTTCTCTCTTTCTTATAGTTTTGACATATATATATATATATATATATATATATATATATATATATATATATATATATATATATATATATATATATATATATACATATATATATATATATGTGTGTGTGTGTGTGCGTGTGTCCTTCCCAGTCAAACACCTGATCATATAGCATATTTCTTTTAAACAATTATTTTTATTTAAAATGTGTATATATGAGTGTAATTCTTTATCTTAATATGTTTTGTGGAACTTTTATATTAACCCTTACACTTTACTTCAGGTCTCAGGACACAATAATTCTATAAGCAGTATGTTTAGGTTGTACTCAAGCGCAAGCCATCATTTTCAACTTGTAATATGAGCAATGTTTTGTACAGTTGGAATTTCTATTGAAAGTATAGGGCATGCTAAAGCGATGTCAGCCATGCTAAACCTTCTCTGGTAAATCTGTTTATGGACTTATAATATCATTTTTCACAACAATTTTAGTTTTGTCCAGCAATATTGATATCACACCCTGCACTATCATTAGCGCTCCACTAATAATCTGTGTCATAGATAGATATCAAACTTGATTCTCATAATGAAGGGGTAGCAAAGCTATGGCATACATTATGACTAAAAAAGAAAAAATATTGTAAACGTAACTTCAATGTTCCTTAAACTCTTGAAAGTAATGCAGCATAGCTGTAAAAATCTGAGTAGAAAATATCCCCTGAACATCTCTATGTAAAAAAGAAAGATATTTTACCTCAAACTGTCCTCAGTAGCCACATCCCATTGTAAAGGGATTTTCAGCAACCAATCAGGATGCTAGTGCCAGGACTTGCAAGGGAGAGTGCATCTGGCATGTGCAGGCACAGTCATATTATTTCCCTATTCAGTTTAAGGAAGTTTACTATGAAATCTCATGAGATCCCAGTAAAGCAAAGCATGACATCAGCACTACTAATGCTCATTGGCTATTGTTTTTTTTTTTTTCAACCTGCAGCTGGACAGTTCACTGAACACTTACTATTGTGAGATGAAGAATTTTTGAGGCAAAATATCTTCCTTTTTTACATAAAGGTGTTCATGTGGTATTTTCTTGTCAGCTTTTTACATTTATACTGAATTACTTAAGTCATTCAGCATATAAGTATTATGCCCCTTTAATGTTTTAAAAAGTACAATGGTCACTGGAAAGAACTTTTGTAAACGAGTATCACCACTTTATTGCCCAATATGTTTCCATTAAGGGTTTTGTTTTCATAATATGAATAATATGAATTGATGACATGAAATTAATAATTTAATGTAATCTATAATTTTTATTATCAACATTTTTAAGTCGAATAACTTCATTACAATCGTAACTGAACCTTTCTTATTTAAGCCATGTAAAATAAACCATTTAAGAGTATTGCTATACTATCCAGTATCTATAATGACCATTTCCTTATGTGCTGTCAAATTATTTATAGCTATTTTTTAATTGTATATGCATTTTAGATCATTTTACTTTTGCCTGTGTCTTTTCTATTTTTTGTTTGTACAGTTCTAGTTACCTAAGTAAAGACCTTATTTTTATATATACAATCATGGCCAAAAATATTGGCAGCCCTGTATTTCTGTCAGATAATGCACCATTTCGCCCAGAAAATTGTTCAATTACAAATATTTAGGCATTCTCATGTTTATTTCCTTTGGTTTGTATTGGTATGACACCAAAAGCAGAGAAAAAAAAGCAAAATCTGACACATTCCATGTAAAACTACAAAAATGGACTGGACAAAATGATTGGCACCCTCAATTTAATATTTTGTTGCACATCCCTTGGAATACATAACTAAACTCAATCGCTTCTTGCAACCATCAATTAGTTTCTTACACCTCTCTATTGGAATTTTGGACTACTCTTCTTTTGCCAACTGCTCCAGGTCTCTCAGATTGGAAGGGTTCCTTTTCCAAACTACTGTTTTGAGATCTGTCCTTAGGTGCGCTATGGAATTGAGATCTGGACTTATCGCTGGCCAGTTCAGTACTCTCCAGTGCTTTGTCTTAAACCATTTCTGGGTGCTTTTTGACGTGTGCTTTGGGTCAATGTCCTGCTGTAAGACCCATGACCTCTGACAGAGACCCAACTTTCTGACACTGGGCCCTACATTGCACCACAGAATTATTTGGTAGTCTTCAGATTTTATAATGCCACACAGTCAAGACATCCAGTGCCTGAAGCAGCAAAGCAACCCCAACTTATCAGGGAACCTCCACCATGTTTGACTGTAGGGACTGTATTCTTTTATTTAAAAACTTAATCTCCTTTATTGAAAACAGTAGAATAATGGGCTTTACCAAAAAGCTGTAGTTTTGTTTCATCTATCCACAGCACATTCTCCCAAAATAATTTTGTCTTTCTCAGATAAGTTTCGGTAAACTCCAATCTGGCTTTTTTATGTTTCTGTGTCATCAGTGGGGTCCTCCTGGGTCTCCTACCATAGCGTCCCTTTTCATTCAGATGACAACGTATAGTGCAAGCTGACACATTTGTACCCTGTTCCGGAAGATCAGCTTGAATTTGTCTGGAAGTTGATCGCGGTTTTTTATCCATCATTCGAACAATCCTTGGTTGCAATCTTTGTTCAATTTTTCTCTTTCATCCACGTCGAGGGAGATTAGCTGCAGTGCCATGGGCTGTAAACTGCTTGACAATGTTGCGCACAGTGGACACAGGAACATTAAGATCTCTGGTTATGGACTTGTAACCTTGAGATTGTCCATGCTTTTCCACAATTTTTGTTCTCAAATCCTCAGACAATTCTTTGCTGCTCTTTCTCTTCTCTATGCTCAGTGTGGCACACAGAGACACAAAACAGAAAGGTTGAGTACATTTTCCAACAATTTAACTGTTTGCCAATGTGATTTCTATATTGTCAGCACCTGTTAATTGATAAAGGTGAGTTTAATTACAAATTACAGGAGCATCATAAACTTGGAATGCAATTATTTCTTACAATTTGGAGAAGGTGCCAATCATTTTGTCCAGTTAATTTTTGGAGTTTTTTTTTCTACTTTTTTGTGTCATACCCATACAAACAAAATACATTAACATGAGAATGCCTAAACATTTGTAATTGGAACACTTCTCTGGGTGAAGTAGTGCATTATCTGACAGAACTGCAGGGGTGCCATGACTGTATGTATGTATATACTGTATATATATATATATATATATATATATATATATATTTATTCCAAATAATACATTGCACAATAGGATTAATATCAGTTAACATTACCCATGTTACAAACAATATCATCAAAGATAACGGTGCAAGGTGGTGTAACATTTTTGATATCAAAGAAAAAAGAAAAATAGACACCATTGCCAGCACACAACTATTAGTTGAAATACTATTTAATCATAGCTAATTTATACTGCATACTTAATTATTAAATATTCCATAAGATAGGATTATACACAGAAAAAGATAGTCTACATGAACAGTCCCTTGCGCAAGAAACATTATACCATCTTGTGCCGGTTTAGACATAATCAGCAACTGTGATGCAGGGGTAACAAGCAAAAGGGACTAAGTACCCACCTTTAAAGGGATATGCCACCCACATTTTTTTATTTTATGATTTAGAAAGAGAATGCAATTTTAAACATTTTTCTAATTTACTTATATTATCTAATTTGTTTTATTCTCTTGATATTCTTTGATGAAAAGCATATCTAGATATGCTCACTAACTGCTGATTGGTTGCTGCACATGGAAGCATCTTGTGATTGGCTCACCATGTGCATTGCTTTTTCTTCAACTAAGGATATTTAAAAAATGAAGCAAAATAAATAATGGAAGTAAATTGTAATGTTGTTTAAATTTCTATTCTCTATCTGAATCATAAAAAAAAGATTTTGGGTTTAGTGGCCCTTTAATGTCAAGAAAGCAGAATAAGAAGTCAGCTCCCTAAGGTGACCGTAAAGGAATGTAGCATTCTATGCTACTGGAATAGAAGTAAACACAGAATATCTCACAGAAAAAAATACCAAAGGTTATCGGTGAGCTCCCAGTCCGTTTCAGGCAATTGATTAAAGGGACATAATACTCATATACTTAATCACTGGAAACTGATGCAGTATAACTGTAAAAAGCTGACAGGAAAATATCACCTGAACATCTCTATGTAAAAAAGGAAGATATTTTACCTCACAATTTCCTCAGCTCACCAGAGTAAGTGCTGTGTAAAAAGTTATACTTCAGCTACTGTCCAGCTGCAGATAGAAAAAAGAAAATAAAAGGAAAAAATGAACAGCAGCCAATCAGCATCAACAGTGCTGAGGTCATGAGCTCTTTTACTGTAATCTTATGATATTTCACTTAACTCTCATGAGATTTCATAGTAAACTTCCTTAAACCAAATAGTGCATGAGGCTCACTCCCTTGCAGGTCCCGGGACAGGCATACTGATTTGCTGCAATGGGGTGTGAATACTTAGGACATTTTGAGTTAAAATATCTTTATTTTTTTACATAGAGATATTCAGGTGAAATTTTCTAGTCAGCTTTTTACAGCTATGCTGCATCACTTTCAAGTGTTTAAACATTTGGGTATCATGGCCCTTTAAGTCGAGAGGTGATGTAAGTAAAACTGCTGGAGTTTGACACTTCCTAAAAGTCTACGGTTTGTGTTGAGTGAGTGGGAGTCTATTGAACTTTCTGCAAACTTACTTTAGCCATATGCATATGAGCTTAATTCTTTGTGTTTGATCAAAGATAAGACATTGTTGTGGCTGTTATCCTACAGCTGTGATGAACGGAACTGTCCTTTGGAAGAATATATTGCCCTAACATTTGTGGTTTAATCATTGCAATACACAGGCTATGTTTGCAATTCAATTTATGATTGAATGATGTTCTGAATTATTTATGGACAATTATTCTTAATTTTTGTTCATGTGGACTCTCTTTTTCTGTGTATAATCCAATCCTGTGGAATATTTAATAATTTAGTATGCAGTATAAAATAGCTATGATTAAACTATATTTCAACTAATAGTTGTGTGCTGGCAATGGTGTCTTTCTTTTTTCTTTGATATATATATATATATATATATATATATATATATATATATATATATATATATATATATATATATACACACACGCACACAGTTAATCCACTTTAGTGTGGTAAAATTACAAAACCAAAATAGACAGCTAGATTAAAGGCAAAATGGAAGTGTTAGTTACAGCATTTAGCCAAATGGTGATAGGCCAGGACCATGTCAAGGAATCTTTATTCCTGAGCCCCTAACCTACAGCCATACAATGCATGCCTTCCACCAAACTAACTGAGATACAAACAAGGGTGACCCAGGCCTTTTGTAATTTCCAAAGACACAAACAAAACACGAGAATTGGACTGCACTCGCAACCTGGATCAGGTACACATCTCACAGCCCTTGGTACTCACTTACACTCACAGATAGCTGTAAACCTTTCATAAGCTCGGGCAGTTAACTTGCAAAATTACAAAACCAAAATGATAAAATGTTGGTCAGAGGTTGATCGAAGAGGACCTGTTGGGGAGTATTTGGATATGAGAGAGTAAATATAGTCCAGAGCGAGGTTGTTGAGTGCTTTATAGGTTAGGGTTAATACTTTGAATTGCATTCTAAAGTGTATGGGTAGCCAGTGTAGAGATTGGCAGAGTGGAGCAGCTGATGTGGATCGGATGACTTAAGTGGATGCGTCTAGATGAAGGGGGAGATGTAGTATTTGGGAAGGCCATTTAGAAGTAGATTGCAGTAGTCAATGCGTGACAAAATGAGGGAATTAATTATTATTTTTGTAGTTTCTTAAGTAAGGAAGGGTCGAGTAATGGAGATGTTGCATAGGTGTGCATGGTAGCATTTGACAAGCGCTTGTATATGTGGCGTGAATGTGAGTTCGAAGTCAAGTATGATCCCAAGATAGAAGACCTGGGTTGAGGTGTAGAGAATAGAGTCTCCAACTATCAGAGAAATGTCAGGTGTTGGATGTCTCAAAGAGGGGGGATAAGAAGCAGTTTAGTTTTAGACAGATTGACTTGGAGATAGTGTGAGGGCATCCAAGAGGAAATTGAAGAGAGACAAGTGGTAATCTGGTTGAGTAAAGAGGGAGATATATCAGGAGAGAAAATATAGATTTGGGTATCTTCAATATATAAGTGGTACTGGAAGCCAAAGGAGGATATCAGTTTTCCAAGGGAGGATGTATAGAGAGAAAAAAGCAAGGGACACAAGACAGAGCCTTGCAGTATTCCAACTAAGAGAGGCAAAGTATCAGAGGATATGCGATTAAAGGAAACTGTAAATGAGCAATTTGAGAGATATGAAGCAAAGCATGGGAGGGCTGTGTCTCAAATGCCAAATGAATGTAGGATTTGTAAGAGGAGAGGATGATCAACTGTGTCGAAAGCAGCAGATAGATTTAAAAGAATTAGTAATGAATAGTGTCCCTTTGCTTTAGCTGATAGCAGATCATGTGTTACTTTAGTAACATGAACCTTGTGCAATGCCACCTCATGCTTGCATGTGACCAATTACATTCAAAAAAGGGATGTCAATCATCCTGATCTGATCTGATAGGGATCATTGCAATCCACCACACTTCAGGTGGCAGAGATGTAAAGGTCTTAAGACCACTGCTACTTAACTAGCAAAGCTATCACAGCTTGATAAATTGAGCCCATACAAAGTCTGGCACTCTTGCAAGCACACAGCTAAGTTAAAAGCAAAATGGAAGAGTTAGCTATAGTTTTTGGCCAAATCTCTTGCAAGCACTATATAACTGTTTTTGTTTATTTTATTATTTTGAAAAGAGGGTTTTAAGATTTAAATTGTTCTTTAATCGTTGATTTTCATCTGTGATAATTCCCCTAGTGGTTGACTGTCATTGATCTCTCTTAGTGTCGTTTTGCTTTTATTTATACTTTCCATATTTCCTCAAAACATTTTATGCATGATTGTTTTTTGTAAATCTCAATAAAGTTTTTTAGAAACCGGATTAGTGCTTCATCAATTGGCTTAATTTTCTTTCCCTATCTTGGAGAAAAATTAAAGGGACAGTTTATTCAAAAATGTTCTCCCCCCTTAATTTGTTCCCAATTATCCACTTTACCTGCTGGAGTGTATTACATTTTTTTTACAAGTATTTCCTTTACCCTTATATTGGCATTTGAAATAGTTGATTTAGCCTGTGGTATCCCCACTTATTCCGAACATTTCTGCCTTAGGTCCAAGCTATAGATTAACTGTGTAAACACAGCCAGCAAAATAAATTACACTCCCAGTGGGGTATAGAAGAGAAAGGTAATAAAATGTTAATTTTCCATTGTTTTCTCCAACTATTGATCATTGGTTTACGGACAGACATAAGATAAGGAAACAATGTGATAAAGTAATGAGATCTGATTACACCTACAAGCTCAACCCATTTTATAAGGTTGTGGCTTCGAAACACAAAATCAACCAGTTCATATACTCAAATAAACCTTAAAAGCAAATTCTCATGAATTTTATTCTCTGCAGCTTGTAAAAAAAGTAATTGGAAACACAATAAGGGGAATTTTTTTTGTCTGTCTCTTTAACTATAATTCTTGTAAGAAGACACTGATTGTGCCGAAAAGAACCATGTCTTAAGCAAAGTGGTGGTAGTAGTTTGGGGAATATTTGGGTTTAATATTAGAGGTATAAATGAGGTTTGGAAAACTGAATTATCGTTCTCAAGTATGAAGAAATGAGAAAATGTATAATGTATGTTTGGTGCTCTGACAAAATGCCGATGGACATTTGACCGACAGCATTCTGTCCGAGGGACATTTGGCTGACAGACAGAATGCTGAAGCATGTTCCGAGTTCGGCCGAGGGCAGATACGCTCCGGAGTGTTCTGTTCTAATCAGAGCCTCGGGTGCTGCAACAGTCTCTGGGAACCTAACCATAGGTCCCAGCCCAGACGTCTTGTAATTCTCTGTCTATGAAATTATCTGTCTATCGAATCTATCTATCTATCTATTGCATCTATTTATCTATCTAATCTATCTATCAAATCTATCTACCTATCTTGTGGCCAGACTGTTATCTGACAGCCACTTGTGTGTCGGACTATTATCCTTCGGCCAAATGTCCGTCTGCCACATGTCTGTCGGCCAAAAGTCTGTCGGCTAACAGCCCGGCCACATGTATGTTTACATGATCATGGACCCTGTACATTTTTTGAAGAACAGGTGGTTCTGTGCTGAATAAACCTACTAAATATTTCACACTTATGGAGGGCTGGTCCTGTCTATAATTATACCTTTTTGAGTTGTCCTTTTAAGCTAATAAATAGTGCACAATGGTAAATAGCAGTAAACATATTTCTAAAAAAAAATATTATATGGCAGATAGGGACCCTTTGTGTTACTTAAACATTCTATTATCATGTTTCTTTACATCTTACACTGAGCTAAATTACAAGTGGAGGACAATCAATAGTGCAGGGTGCGTTATATTTTGTCTGACCTTGCACAAAAAATAGTGCACAAACTAGTATTACAAATAGAATCTTAAGGCGGTATTTTTTTTGTGAGCCCCATACTTTCAATGGATAGAGCAGAGAGCTATATGAGTGTGTATATTGCAAGTGAGTTAAGTGTTGTGTTTAAGCACAATCCAAAACACTGCTGAAAAGTGAGACCTAACGTAAAGTGTTAAAGGGACATAAAACCCTAAATTTTTATTTTATGATTCAAATAGAGCATACCATTTTAAACAACTTTTAATTTTACTTCTATTACCTAATTTGCTTTGTTCTCTCTGTATTCTTTGTTTAAAAAGCATACTTAGGTAGGTTAAGGAGCCAGGAGCTAGCTGCTGATTGTTGGCTGCACATATATACCTCTTGTCATTGGCTTACCAATTTCTTCAGCTATCTCCCAGTAATGCATTACTGCCCTTTCAATGAAGGGCACCTAGAGAATGAAGGAGCATTGATAAAAGAAATAAATTGGAAAGTTGTTTAAACATGTACGCTTTATCTGAATCACAAATGAAAAATGTTGGGCTTTATGTCTCTTTAATTCTAAAAAGATGCATAATTAAATACATGTAAAACATATTAAAATAATGCATTTCACTTATAAGTAAGTAAAATAAAGTTTGTTATTAAAAATGTTATAGCACTGATTTAAAGGGATATGGTATATGACAAGATACTGGACTGGGAAGGTTCAAAGATGTTTATGTATGTGTGTGTATACCTATGCATGTATATATGCTAGATATGTGCATGGCAAAAAAATTCGGCTCGGTTCGGATCGATTCAGAATTTTTTAAATTTCGGTTCGGATCGATTCGAATTCGGAAAATTTTGAATCGGTTCGGATTCGTTTCGGATTCGAAGAAATTCGGCTGGATTCGGTTCGATTTGGAAATTCGGAATTTCGGTAAGTGTTAGGTGGGATTAGACTAGTATTATGTACTGTATATTAGGTGTAACCCATAGCAGAGTGATATAACCTAATATACTGTACAATACTAGTGTAATCCATGGCCATCTGAATTTACCGAATAAATCCGAACTAATTCAGATTTATTTGGTAAATTCGGCAGTATTTTAATTCGGATATTCGGTTCGATCCGAATCTCCGAATTTGCCGAATTTGCCGAATTTCCAAATCGATCCGAAACGAATTGCACATATCTAATATATGCAGTGTTTTTTACTTATATTTCCATACAAAACCATAGTATTAGGTGTAAGTAAAAAAGAAAACAAAAAAAAACATTACTCTATTAATGCACCTTTGGCTTAACACTCAAGTGTATTATGTGAGGGATTAGGTGCACCCGTAATATCCAACATCAAATGTTAGCGTTCTGTAGACTTTCACTCAAGCAATAAAATATTACTTTCGACTTGTAATCGTGTATTATGTGAGGGTTTAAATACACTCGTAGTATCCAACATTCAATGTTAGTGTTCCGTAGACTATCACTCAAACAATAAAATATTACTTTTGACTTGTAATATGAGCGCAAAAATAAAAATGCAATTGATTTAATTTGAGAGATGTTGGGGCTTAATAGTGCTAATATTTTTGTGTTCCGTTTTTGGTCTAACCCCCATACAATCCCTCATGGATACATTAATCTATTAATACAGGACCAGAGATGACTTCTCACCACTATTTTATCAAATTTGAATATTATTTTAATGAGTCAGTGAAAAAATAATAATTGGAATAGGCTAAGTTGAGCCAGGAACATTATACAGTATATTGACTTACACATTTTAGTAAAATATTTATTTCATATGTGTATACACACTACAGTTCATACAATTTGTAGACTACAAAGTTCACAGAGTGCAGGATATAGATGCAAATTAGATTAGACAGGTGAACAGACTTAATGCAACACATGAACAAATAAAATAGGCGTAATAACACAATATATAACCATGCATGCATATAAAGTCTTTTGCTGCACCTTAGGGAAATCTCATTGGACTGGAATCAGTAAACTTAGTAATTACATATAATAGCACAGCACATTGGACAATAAAAACGAGTGGATTGCTTAGGAACAGTAGTGTCTAACATTCTTTTATTCTGCATTTGTTGCCCGGCTACTAATGTATTTTTTTTTTTTTTCTGAAATTCATTAGCATGTATTTCATACTGAGATCTGACTTGTTTTTATAGCTCTACCTCTTGTGACGTTAATCACAGAAAGATTTTGCTTTTGTTAACATGGCAAAAAAAGCATGAAATTAACTGCCTCGCAGCCAACAGGTTTTAAAACACACCCATTAATTCTAATATTTTTCAAATTAAGGGAGTTAACGGAGCACATTTTTATGGATCACAACGTGCATTTGTTTTCAATTACTTAATTCAATAACCTTTTCTGTCCACCATTTAGTACTTGATTATATTTTCATTTCTAATCCTGTCGGTTAACATATCATATGTTGTCCATATTTATTTTAAAATGCAGTTAAAAAAATAGCAATGTATTATACATTTGTATCCACACTGGATTTTAGATTATTTCCTATTTAGGTTTAAACATTTAAAAAAATATATTTTCTTGATTTTCTTTTTTTTTTCCCCCTTTTTAACACTGTGTTGTAGTAAAGATTTAATATAAGTTGTCTGATTCTGTATTAAGTGAAGAAGAAAACCTGGTAGAGTTGTCTCTTTAAATCAGATCTGCAGTGTTGATGGACCCTCTAGCAGACATGGTACGAACCATTCTCACCTCTGCAGCAGGGTGCTTGACCATGCAGACTTACACATGCACTGAAAATGCTTTCTAGTTTAATATGCTCTCTACCAATCTTATCCCCATGGTTACAGCTCTTGCATCTATGGTTGATTCCATTCTGCTGAAGAAAAAAAAAAAAAAGGAAAACCACATATTCTTAGTGCTGTAGTTTAAAACATAATGAAAGCAACCCTTTTGTGACTTGCATTTTCAAAAAAAATTTTTCTTTTTTTTTCTCTTTCTCTTTCCCTGATGTACAGAACGCTGTAGCAGTTGCTGCTATTCACTTGCCACAGTCTGTCTTTGCACAGTCTCCATCGTTGCAATCTGTTGATAACTCCACTTGCAAGCTACAGCTTATTGTCTTTCGGAATGGGAAACTCTTTCCTATCACCAGGAACTCATCATATCTTGCGGATGATAGGAAATATAGGACGGTTACCACGCCAGCTGTGTTTTCTAAAATAGGTAAGTTGCTCTTTTTTTATTATTTTCACCATGAGTCTGGAATGCTAGACTAGCTTTTATATACAAAGCAGAAAGGATATTAGTGATTGATTGTAAAAAACACTTGTTTAATTAGAGTAAATCATGGTAGTTAAATATTTAAATAGACCAGTGTAGCATGCTTAGGAGCGAAAGAGAAAACGTGTGGATAATGCTTAAAAAAAAAAGATTTAGCCATTAATCTCAGAAGTGATGTTTAAGTCTCAGATTCAATATTTAAAATGGTCAATTCGTAAACTATTTCAGTTATTTTAAATTTAATAAAAAATTATGGAAATGAAAAGATAATGCATAATAATATTCATTCATATAATACAGAAGGGCAATTGGATAGGACAGTCCGTAGTTTTCCTTTTTAAATGTATCTTGAAAATAAAAAAAAGTGATTTCTTTTTTCCAGTTATCTCTTTTAATGTCTGTAAAACATGTGTTGCATATTAAGATTCATGTTAAAATGTATAGAGATATTTTACCTTCTACGTTAGATGAAGCAATGCAACACTAAAGATAATCAGCCTTTATATATAATTCATCCAGTCATAAAAATATGGATTTGAAAGCAGAATGCTTATGGGAATAGGCTTGTGAAAAAAACAAAACACATACAGATTAATTAAGACAAGACCAAAGTTATTACATGGGAATTGTATCTTATATCCCAGACAAGTGAATAGAGGATATTGTTTTATTAGTTATTGCTCAGAGAAATAATTTTCCAGCCCATTTATCAGATTCGATTTGTTGCTTTTGCAGATGGGTACAATTTTGGAAACCTCACCAATCCAGTGACAATATCCCTGAGACACTATAAAGAGGGTGTAAACCCTATTGCTGCCTATTGGGATTTTGACCTTTTTGATGGACATGGGGGCTGGCGTGGAGAAGATTGTCACATAATTACCTCTGCAGGCAATATCACCACCATTCAGTGCACACACTTGGGTAACTTTGCAGTGCTAATGGTGAGTACATTTAAAAATAATAAAATCAACCAATAATTGGGCAGTGAACTATATATTTAAAGTGTCTCCCTGTATCTAAGTTTTCATTAGCATGTGGTTTCCTACAGATCTTACCTTAGAGAAGTTTACTGCTGAGGAATGATCAAGCCCAAGGGCTTGCATTATTTCATATTTAACCCTGTTGGGCCTGATTATGAGAAATTCTCATTCATCACTGTAGAGTACACATAGGATTAACGTTATAAGGTGTTAGATTGCAAAATACATTATAACCACAATATCACTTGTGCTTTTCTATCAGTTGAACCCAGGAAGGTTGTCTGCTTTTGTTCCTGCCTTGGTCTGTGTTGATCATACTAATTAGATGCAGGGATACCGCAATGTTGAATCATTTAATAAATGATAGAAGCTCTGAAAGAAGACCCTTTTGACAGAAAAAAGCAATTGCAATTTTACTATTCACTCATTTGCTGTACAAGTGTTTATTTCCTATGGCCATAAACTCTGTGTTTTTTTGTTTGTTTGTTTGTTTTTTTTCAGTCAAAACAGATATATGTTTGTTTGTTTTTTTAAGCCCCCGGTTAATTCATGCTTATTTAGCTACCAACATTTTACACAAGTAGTTACCATTTCTGTAATTTATTATTTGAGTTATATTATCAGCAGACAAAACAGAGATCTATACTTCAAATTGGAAATTGTATTAAAACACTCATTACTAAGGCTATTAATAAGCTATTTTTAATTACATTGGTGGGCTAGGTAAAGGGAATTATAGTGATCATTTTTAAGCTGTCAAAGAGCAATACATTCATCAGACGTATATATTATTTATTATATAGTGTTTGCATCAGTAGAATGATCAACTTGTACCTCTGATGCATTTAAAAAGGACAAGCACAGGCGACAGTGAGCCTGTAAGGACGTGTGCAGAGAATTCCAATCTGCTGCAGTCAGATAGAGAACAGACGTCAGCCAATTATGGGAGGGGTCTGTCCTCAATGCCCAAGACTGTATTGAGAATATCCAATTTAATATGAGTTATTTTTTTTTTTTTAAATAACATTTGTATGTAGGATTTGTAAATGTTTTGTATATTTCTTTCGTGAACATGTTACCATTTTCATTGCTATTATTGTTGTTTTTAGCTGAACTGAGTTTTAGTTGCAGCCCTGATACTAAAATGTGAAAACTACATGCAGAAAATGTTTAGAAAATGATGTGTTTGTGAACAAAACTCAAAATTAATCTGTGCTTCCTTTTCATGTCTAAAACAATGAATATGTTTAATAATTAACTGATAATCACTGTTTATTAAATAAGCATGTTATGCTTGTGTTTTTTATTACTGTGTGCCACATTTATGTATCTAAAACTTTTATTTGAAGTGTAGACGCATGGCTAATTTGCATAGCTTGTTTTAGGAACACAGAGAATGTAAATTAGCCATGTGGTGACTATATAAAAGAATTCTGTAGATTCATTCCGTTGATTTGTTTGTACAATGTACTAATTGTATGATTGATGGGTGTTTTCAATAAGTTTAAAGGACAAAGACTAAGTGGCAATTTAAATGGTACAACTTTATGTCACTAACATTTAGAAAGTATTGCTGTAGCTTGATCAAACTCTATGCTGATGGGTATAAACACACTCTGCTCTCTGTGACTTTTAAAGGAACACTTTCATCATGATTTGTACTAACTGCAAACCATTTTCATGTTTTAAAATGACTTCACGAAGGCTTCCAACTAATGCAGAAGTATGATAGCTTCTAATAATTGAAATAAAGTGAATGAAAGATACACTTTACTTCAGTATAGTAAAAGAGTTTTAACGTGGATCATTCAGTTCTGGTGTATTGCCAATATCTTTTAAAAGGCAAATAATAAGGATATCTGCAGCTACTAACCAAATTAAAGGGAAAGAAATGTCAAAAATAAAATGTTCATAGGTGCATTTCAATTTGAAATATAAGCGTTTTTGCAATATACTTCCACTAGCAAAAGCGATTCTAGTAAAAATTATTACTGTTTTTTCAGCAGCATATGCAGATATTCTGTGAGAGCCTGTGAACCAGTAGTATTCAAACAAGATGCATGCTCAAAGAGGTGACTGTGGTTAGGGATGGGCTAATGTTTCGCAACATTTGAAAAATGAAACAAATTTAAACACATTTGTTTGTTCATTTAGGGGCCGAATTATCAAGTTTAGAATGGAACTTGATGCCCCTGTTTGGCTCGCCGGAAACAGCAGTTATGAAGCAGGGGTCTTAAGACTGCTGCTCCATAACTGTTCCGCTGCCTCTAAGGCTGCGGTCTGCAATCCGCACGATCCTATATGATCATGCTGATTGACTCCCCCTGCTAGAATCTACAGGGGGCGGCATTGCACAAGCAGTTCTGGTGAATTGCTTGTGCAATGTTAAATGCCGGCAGCATATGCTGTCGGCATTCAGCAATGTCTGTCGGACATGATACGCTACAGCAAATTATGTCAGGGCAGACATTAATAAATTGGCCCCTTAGAATCTAGTGCTCTTGCAAATCGTCCAAATTCTTGCAAAACTGCTGCCATATAGTGCTCTAGAAAAGTGCTCCTATGCATATGTCCCTGATTTTCAACAAAAATAACAAGAGAACGAAGAAAATTTGATAATAGAAGTAAATTAGACTCTATCAGAATCATGACAGAAAAATCTTAAAGAATATACAATATTTTCTAAACATGGCTTTCTTTTAAATAATTGCTTCTTTCATTATAAAAACTTAGTGCATACACACTGGAACCCACATTATAGGATGTAAGAGAGGTTCATAAAATGCAGGCACACTTGTAAGATGACTCACACATTATAGAGATTTATGTGCTGGCCCATAATGCAGGTTCCCTCATCAGTGCACTAAGCTTACATCTGTATCTGACCTATAATTGACCCAGGGCTGTGGTTAATCAAGTGTGTGTCGGGGGTTTGAAAAGGTGTTCATTTGGATTCTAGCTCATTTGGGAAGCTTGTGAATCTGGTCATCTCCAATTTTTGCCCCAAAATATACACACAATTTTCTCTCAGTTTTTAAAGTTAAATTATTCTGTAAATGTTGTATTTCTTTTCTTTCTTTAAAAAGACATAGAAGTGCAAAAATAAAATGCTCTAATGTGTTAGAGCATTGTAATATTGCACTATTGCTTGCAGATAACTATATTCTTGACCCTTGCAAAGGTGTTAAGCACAAAGTTAAAGTCAGCTTCAGAGAAGCAATGCACTAAAGGGACCTAGCTGAAGACATCTGGTGGGCCAATGACAAGAGACATATGTGACTAGCTACCATTCACTATTTAGCTTCTAATAGTGTATTGCTGCTTCTGAGTATATCTAGGTATGTTTTCAACAAAGGACACCAAGAGTATGAAGCATCATTTGATATATAACATTTTCACAGAACAGGCAGTATAATTTTGTTATGTTAAAACAAGGGTTGCCAGCTGTCCTGTAGGTGACTGGGCAGGATGGTCTTTTTGGCTCACACAAGTTTCCCCCAACAAAGCTTTGCCTTGGACCCCACTCTTGCTCCTACCATGTACAGATTTAAGGCATATGAGGCATTTTACATTTAGCTAAAACAATGGACGTTTAAGTGTCCAGTATTTTTGTAAATATTTTACTGGACAGCCTGCTAAAATACTTGACTGTCCAGTTGAATACTGGAAACCTTCCAAACCTAGATAAAACATGTGCAAAAGTGAAGACTATTTTTTCGACTACTGCAAAACAAATATTGTACATGGAATTATTGTACTATTGAATGCATTTGTTTTTACTACAAAAAATTTAATTTTACCATAGGCTTTTTGCATCTTTTGACTATTATCCAAAGTTTATTGTCAGAAGACAACTTGTTTGCCGTTTGGGAATGAGTCGACCACTAAAAGTCAACCAGAGAGCAAAACAAACCCCCTTAGGATTTGGCCTTTTTAATAACTGTTTTTCAGCTTAACATTTAATAAGGGCATACTTCCCAAAATCTCAAAGAGCCAAAGAGTGACATTATGTTAAGGGTATGGCTAGCGGTACAGCTTAGCTTACATATTTGTGTGTGGAACAAAGTCTATAGGGATCCCTAGTGGGGGTAAAAAATCTAAATATAACAAAAATTACTGTATTTTAGAGATGGACATCTTGAGGGACAGAATTTGCAAACCACAAAAGCACATATTTAAATATAACTAATCAACACACATTTATTAAAGGGACAGTCTACACCAGAATTTTTATTGTTTTAAAAGATAGCTAATCCCTTTATTAATCATTCCCCAGTTTTGCATAACCAACACAGTTATATTTATATATATTTTTACCTCTGTGATTATCTTGTATCTAAGCCTCTGCAAACTGCCCCTTTATTTCAGTTATTTTGACAGACTTGCAGTTTAGCCAATCAGTGAATACGATCGGGTTGATTGACAACCCCTGCTAGTGGCAGCACCAGCTGTCAGCATTTATTGATGTGCGGCGGACATGATACGCTACTTTGTATCATGTCTGCTTGCACAATGATAAATATGCCCCTAATAAATATGCCCCTATGTCTGAACTTCAAATGAGTAGATTTTTTTTCTGACAAATTTCAAAGTTATATCTATTTCCACTCCCCCTGTATCATGTGACAGCCATCAGCCAATCAAACATGCATATACATATATTCTGTGAATTCTTGCACATGCTCAGTAGGAGCTGGTGACTCAAAAAGTATAAATATAAAAAGACTGTGCACATTTTGTTAATGAAAGTAAACTGGAATTTTGTGCAATGATAAATGTCGTCAGCGTATGCTACTTCGTATCATGTCCGCTCGCACATTGATAAATATACCCCTTAGTCTCATCTGACCATAACACCTTTTTCCATGTGGCCTCAGAATCTCCTAGGTGTGTTATGGTAAAGCTCAGTCATGACTGCATGTGACCTTTCTTGAGGAGTGGCTTTTTTCTTGAAAACCTCGCATACAAGCCATATTTGTGGATAATTTGTGATATTGTTGTCACATACACACAATGACCACTCTTTGTCATAAATTCCTGCAATTGCTTCAGATTTGCTGTGGGCCTCTTGGTAGCCTCTCTGACTAGTTTCCTCCTGGCTCTTTCATCCAGTTTGGAGTGACGTCCTGAAACAGAGAGGGTCTGTGTTGTACCAAAAACCTTCCACTTCTTAATAATAGACTTTACTGTGCTTCTAGGCCTTTCTTGTATCCATCTCCTGACTTGTGCCTGTCCACAACATTATCCCGGAGATCTTTTGAAAGTACTTTGCCACCCATAGTTGATTATTTGCTTCAGTTGCACTATCATGGACTAAGATGCTCCAGGAAAGCACTTTTCATGCTGAGCTAATTAATATGCCCACAACTGATCACAGTTGAAGGTCAAATGGTGTTGTGTGTGCTGTTGAGAAGGTGATTAGCTTCACCTGATTGAGTTTACAAGTAATTTTAGGAGGGGGTGATCCTTTTTCCAACTCAGTGATTCTGTTTTTAAATTGTCTTTATTTTTTCCTGACATGTTGGTGTTTTATCTTTCACTTGGATGTAATATGTTGCACTAAGTAATTACAACTGGATTAAAAAAAAACTGTGTCTGTCGTTATTTCAGGCTGTAAAGATTATTTTCAATACCCACTGTATGTAGTTTTCATAGGTAAATAAAATAAACAAACAAAAAAAAAATCTTTTTAAACGGAGTAATAGCAAAAATGCTAAAAATTCTGCTATTCTTTGGGCAAGTTTTTCTCTGAAATTCCCGGGAAAGCGCAGGGTTTAATGTACAAAAGTAAAAATGGAATAACAATTGGTCTAGTATTACAATGAAGATATTGGAAGGCAATATAGTATGTGATGCCAAACTCCCTGTGGATCATTATAGGGACAGTCTAGTCAAAATTAAACTTTCCTGATTCAGCTAGGGTATGTAATTTTAAACTACTTTTCAATTTACTTTTATCATCAAATTTGCTTTGTTCTCTTGGTATTCTTTGTTGAAAGCTAATCCTAGGTAGGCTCATATGCTATTTTCTAAGCCCTTAAAGGCTGCCTCTCCCTGAATGCATTTGGCAGTTTTTCACAGCTAGAGGGCGTTAGTTAATGTGTGCCTTATAGATAATATTGTGCTCAGGCCAGTGGAGCTACTTATAAGAGGGCACTGATTGGCTAAAATGCAAGTCTGTCAAAAGAACTGAAATAAGGGGGCAGTCTGAAGAAGCTTAGATACAGTGTAACCAAAAAGGTAAAAATTATATTATAGGTATATGAAACCCAAAATTTTTCTTTCATGATTCAGATAGAGAATATAATTTTAAACAACTTTCAAATTGACTTCTATTATTTAATTTCCTTCCTTTTCTTGTTAACCTTTGCTGAAAGGTTTCTCTAGACAAGCTCAGGAGCTTGTCTATTTTTGTTTAAAATTGCATTCTCTATTTGAATCAAGAAAGACAATTTTTGGGTTTCATGTCCCTTTAATATAACTGTGCTGGTTATGCAAAACTGGGGATTGGATAATGTAAAGGGATTATCTATATTTTTAAACAAAAAAAAATTCTGGAGTAGACTATCCCTTTAAAGGAACAAATAAGTTAATAAAGATTCTGGAACCATTTATTAGTTTGAATTTACACACCAAAACATTGAGTAAATATATAGCTCATTTGTTTTAAATTGGTGTCAAATTTTAAATAAATCTATTTTTATATATATATATATATATATATATATATATATATATATATATATATATATATATATATATATATACACACACACACACACACACACACACACAAACACAGTTTTTCAAGATCTGACAGTGGATCCTCACTTCACAGAAGCAAAACATAGACGTCACCTAATTACTTCTATATTAATAATGACTGCTTAATGTTTTTGAATGCAGGTTTTTAATGTCCTAATAATATTAATCCACAACATATGTTCAAATAAATAATTTCATATGATATTGCATAAAATTTGTGTACAAGTATATTTAATTGTATTTTTAATGGTTTATTTGAAAAATACATGTGAGCTGAACATGCACGATAAAAAAAGCCATGCGAGCAGCCAAGAAATGCAGCTCAAAAAATACCAAAATTGTGTTTTCAAAATTGTTTAATATAAAAAGTTTTAACATCCTTTTACATTTGTTTAATGTATTTGACTATTGAAATTGTCCCTATGCAGGGTATAGGGTACATTTACTTTTTTATAAATGCATTTATTAAACATAAAATAAAAATCATCATCATTATTATCTTTATTTGTAAAACGTCAGCAGATTGTACATCATTATATGGGCTATAATAAATAGACAAGAGATTTAAGGCAGACCGGACAGAATGTGATTCGATGGCCATGTTTCCTAGAGAGCTTACAGTCTAAGTAAATGAGTTATCAGGTGTTTCAAATTATTTGGAATGTGTTTGAATTTTAAACCCATGTGACAAGCTCCTGTGTTCTAGCCTATTTTATTATTACATCATTTCTTAAATAGAACTGTGTTTTTCCCTCACAAAGAGGTTACACATATACTTAAAGTCAGCTCCAGTTCAGTATTACACTACTAATTGTGTTGTGAATACGGGTCTAACCCTAAACGCGTCCTGTGTGTTGGATGTGCATTGCACTGTTATTGTATTGCATTCAAATGGTAATTTTGGGTATGCTTGGCCCACAATAGTGAAGCCTTTTTAAACCAATAAAATTAAAGTGTTGATTGAGCCGGTCTGGTGCGCTTTCCTTGTTGTGACTACTGATTATGAGCTGAGTACAGCCAGTGACTGATGGATACACACATATGCTGCCCCTGATTGGCTCAACTGTCTTATTCAGGTCAGTACTAGTGCATTCTTGATTCTGCAATATTAAAATGCTCTAGCACATAACAACATTTTGTTATTGCTCCTGTGTGTCCCTTTAACACGTTTAAACAGTTTAACTTATTTTAATGGCCAGTTGTAGCTCACCTGGACAGCTCTCTGTTTCACTTAACTGAATAATACTTATTAAGTATGTTAATCATCCTCTAACATCTCTCTTTAGAGATGTGTTCTTATCTCTACAAATCATTGTCCAATTAGACTAAATTACAGATTGTTTGCGTATTACATTCCTTAATATATTGGGTTTCAGGCAACTCATGCTATTTCCCTTAGCTTTAAAAATAAATGTTTGCCACAGAGTGTAATGTACAAAAACATAACATATGTTTGAACTAATAGCTATACATTATAGTTGAGCAAGGTGAACAGATGTATTTTTTGGACAATGTGTGAAGCCAGGCACAAACCAAGCCAAAAAATAAACTTTATTATTCAGAATATGGTAACACTGAATTTTAGCAACACAAAATGTTATTTTTGTTTATGAAAGACATCTATGACTTTTATGTATCATTAACCATTTTTAATGGGCACTGAACTCAAATAATTTTACCAATAATATGAAAGAACACCTTTTTTGGGATATTAAAAATAAATGTTTTGCCTGGAAAAATGTTAATTCAAATCTTTTTAAACTGGAATGAATAAAAGAGTATCAATTATGTACTTACATTCTAATGCATTCTGCATACTAATGCTTACTGACTGGTTATGACAACTCCTACAGTTCAGGAATATAGATTGTCCAACAAACAAAAAAGCCAACATATTTTGCACTGCCCACTTATAGATGAAACACAAAAAATGAATCAAATCAGTCTGTGCTTTAGTGCCAAATATAAGTTTTAAACTTAGTTTCTTAAGAACAGATATTTCCTATTATGGGCTAGATTGTTGCCAAGCGATAAGGGCTTTAGCTTAGCGCTGGTATTACCAGTTGAAAGTAAATCCGATCGCTTCAGCACAATTGCGATTTACTCTAGAATGATTACTGCAACTTCAGAGCTCTGGTAAACTGTTTTGCGAAATACAGTAATACAGTATAAAGTATAGTTTTACTTATAATAACACTATCTAATAAAAATGTTCAAAACAAATATTGCGCATAAAAGTTATAAAGGATCAATCATATGAGGTCTCAGATGTTAGGGAAAAAAAGGCAGGCAAAGGACTTTAACATAGAGATACATACATATACATCTCTAATGGACTTTTCAAATAAGCAAAAATATATTCCATAGTTAAAAACTCATGACATTTCAGGGACCGGTCCGGTCCCTTTGTCAAATGATTTTGTCCAACATGTTTTGTCCTAATGAAATCATTTGACAAAGGGACCGGACCGGTGCTTGAAATGTCATGAGTTTTTAACTATGGAATATATTTTTGCTTATTTGAAAAATCCATTGAGTGCTTTCTATACTTTGGGATTTGGATGTACTTTGTTAGCCCCTTGGCAATCGCATTGATGAGGAGTGCATACTGTTAGAGATGAATGAATATAAATATATATATATGTATTTAGAAAAAATAACTCATTGTGTAGTTCATTAACAAATCTAGACAGGCCCAGAGGCTTGTTTAGATTTGGCCTGGGCCTGTCTAGATTTGTTAATGAACTACACAATGAGTTATTTTTTCTATATTTTGTGCGTAGTGGAGGATTTTAAACCCACCTTTTATCTCCCCCTAATTTAAAATGTTGTTATATGTATTTATAAATAAATAGAACATATTTTGCTATGTAAAGAACATTGAAATGTGAAATATTCATATTTTCATGTTGGGTTAGCGCACATGGGAATATGCGTTCGTGTTTGTGTGAGAACAGGTTTTTTCCCCCCACTTTTTTTGCTCAAATGACTACTATGGGGGAGTACGTGAACGTGCACGTGATATTCTAACTTCCACTTTTCGCTCTTGTCCGGTGAGGGCGAGAGGGAAAAGAGTTTACTTTTAACTCGTAATATGAGCGCAACCTGACAATCGCAAAAAGCTTACTTCTAGCGCAATTAACGCTCAAGCGTAAGCTTTAATTTGTGCTCCACTCATAATATGGCCCTTTGTCAATTAGTGATTTTATCTAATGTTATGGAGCTTGAGGGCTCGTGTTTTTGGCGAGTCTTCAGACTCGCCAGAAACACAAGTTATGGAGCAGCGGTCTAAAAACCACTGCTCGATAACCCTGTCCGCCTGCTCTGATGAGGCGGACAGGAATCGCCACAATTCAACCCGATCGAGTACGATCGGGTTGATTGACACCTCCCTGCTGGCGACCCATTGGCCGCGAGTCTGCAGGGGGCGGCGTTGCTGAATACGGAGAGCGTATTGCTTTCCGCATTCAGTGATGTCTGTCGGACCTGATCCGCACTATCGGATCAGGTCCGACAGACATTTGATAATTCGGCCTGTGATTCAGAGAGAGCATGTCATTTTAAACAACTTTCCAATTTACTCCTCTTATCTAGTTTGCTTTATTCTCTTAGTATCCTTTGTTGGAGAGCATACCTAGATAGATTCAGAAGCAGCAATGCACTACTAGGAGCTAGGTGTTCGGTGACTGCAGATGTATGCCTCTTGTCACTGGCTAAACAAATGTGTTAAGCTAACACTCAGTAGTGCACTGCTGCTTCTAGGTTTACTATTCTTCAAAGGATTCCAAGAAAATGTTTCATATTTAATATGTTGGTGCTTTATATGTAAATAAGGATAATATCAGTAAAAAGGACAGTTAAACACCTCTTGGATTTATGTAAAAATTGTACTTTTCCCAAACTTCCTAGAAAAGCCATAAAGCTAATTATGTAATCTAAAAATGCTGCAAATTAACCTAAGTTACAGATTTTGCTGTTTGGTTTTTCTAGGGAGCCTGAGAGAAAGCACAATCATTGCACAAAAGAAGTAGGTGTCTAATGTCCAAAGGGACAGATTCGCTAACACGCATTTTAGCCTCTCCAAACTCTCCAGTTCTTAGTCTATTCTATAGAATCTATTCACTAAAGCTAATGTACCTCTCCATGCTTTGGTGAACATTATCCATAGAGTATTATGTAAACTGGAGAGCTTTGACAGCTCAGACAACTTGAGCAGGCTGGAGATAGCTTCCCTTTTCTATCAGGAGACGCTAAACCGTCTTTTGTTATCCCCAAGGCAAAGAAACAAGTAGACGAAAAGTGCATTTCCTATAATCTTTAGTCATTTTACAGTACTGACATTCACATAAGAAATCTGGGGAAATTGGTTCTGTATATTATACTATGTTTCCTTTGTTGAGTATATAGGTGTCTATCAAACAAGTTCTAAATATCACCTCATTATCTGAAGATCAAGACGTTAGTTCAATGGCTATGGGCTCTACAGATGCTGTTTTTAAACGCACCATTGTGCCAATGAATACACAGCTAACTCCAGGGCAAATAACAGCTGCTTCATTTTAGGTATCATATTATTTGCCCTATGTTAATACAGCTTATTAAAATCTGTGCATAACAAATGAACAAGATGGAAACTTTCCTGTTTTGTTTTTTTTCTCACAGAGGTACATAACTTGGACAAATTAAATAAGTAGGTTCATATTTAAAGGGACATTGTCATGTGGGTATTGTGGGAGAAGCTTATCATTAACATGACATTAAAGCTGAAAGAATACATCTTTCTACAATTTTGGGGCATATAACACATGTATATTTTGGAGCCCTTTCCACTTGAATACCTTAAATAAGAAATATATTTTTTATTCAATTTTAATATTTCATTATGTGTTATACTTTGTATTTACTGTATGTATGTATGTAAATATATATATATATATATAAAAACCCATCAGTTACACAGTGTTACCCTCCAATGGTCATCCGCCTGGGTGCCAACATGTAATCAATATTCCAAAAGTAATGGTCGCACTCTCAGGTCTTTTAGTGAAAAAACGTAGTAAATTTTAATGAAACGTTTTCGGGGTAATCTACCCCATCATCAGCATAAACATACAGTGCATCAAACAAACTTAAATAGAAGCATGTTGCTCATTAACCAAATCAAAACTAAATCAAAAATACCTGTGTGTGGAAATTTCTCAGTGTGGTGACGCCAAACAGTGTGTGTGTGGACCGCATCTTTTGCGTTCCACTGTGAGGACCGGAAGTGTAAAGTGTAGTATTATATCCGGTATCCTCGATTTTATAAAAGACTTATAGTATTATTGTATACATACAAGAATACTGTGTTACTTATTTTAAGTTACTAAATGTGTAATAATGTTTCAATCTCTGTGTCATTATTGACAGTGTATCACACTCTTAGTGTATTGTTGCATTTGCGTACATTTATTTAGCCAGTGCCTTATACACTGCTCCTAAGCTCATATATACATATGTACATTACTTCCTGTTATCTAAATTACATCTCCCTTACTCGCGTGTTACTACTGTCTGTTGCGATGATCTGCGTGACAGGTTCGATAGAACTTGCTGTCATATTATAGTTGTCATAGTAACCATTTGTTGTGCCAGTTCTACTTAGGCGGATTGATCTATTGGTTTACCTGTCTCAGATTACACGTTATCCTATAGCCGGTACATTATGCCTTCATGTCTCACTACTAACCTGGTTTGCATACATCTACATATCTCTTATGCTCGTCCTAGAGTGTATTAGTTAAAGGCATATATAGGGGCTAAACAGTATTCTCTGGCTCTTATTGTATATACTATCTATATATTATCTCGAGTATGGTACATGTATTTCTAAAGCTGGCTTTGTGGATTATGTGGTAGGTCCCCCCAGTTGGACCTAGATAACAGTGAAGAAAATAAAAGCATCAAACCATCTAACATGGATAGAAGATACAAAATTAAATAAATAAATAAATAGCAGCCTCTTTATTGCTGCTGCATTACACACTTAACTTAAGTAATGTATAGTTGGTTTTGATCTTGTTGTAAATTATACTGTATCTATCTCTCTTGTGCCTGTATACACTTTACATCTAATACACACATCTTAGCTCTCTTAATGTATAATAAAGAAAGCTATTGTTGTCTTATAAGTCCAGATAGTTGCTCCGTGTCATATTGCTTATATAGTGATGTCCATCCTTAATGCAACCTTTGGTTTCATCGTAGTTAGACAATCCTAGTACAGTGTCCCTATTTCATGATGTAGGCACAACCTGACCCTAGGGTGTATGGGGTATCCTCCTTAGTTGCTTGGTTGATGTCATCTCTTGTCATGGTTATGTGCCCATGGTTCCACGGCCTGTGGCTTTTCTGATGTTCCTATCGGTTATTCTCCGCACCTTGAGATTGTCACCTTAGATTGGTGTTAGTGGATGATCCCTATGTATTTGCCATGGATGTAAAGAAAGCTCAGTATTTTAAGACTGCATGAGAACTTGTTGGCTATAGGCATTAATATACCGAGTATTATTGCATTGGAGGAATCATTACCATGGCTCCCCCAACACCAGATAGTGCACCCTGCACTGACTGGTCTACCCCCCAAGAGGCCTGACCCTCAGTACATTGTCACCAACTACTCAAGGTGTACTTGCCATGGCCCAGTATGTATCTCAGCTTAAATGAGCGTTTTAAAATCTGGAGGTGAGTTTAACCCTCCTGGGGCTACCGTGCCCAATCTATAAATCCATTCAGCTTCTCTTCTAAGCAGGGCCTTGTTTCTGTCCCCACCCCTATCGAGGGGGGGGATATGGTCAATCAGGATATACCTGATGGTGGACACCTGGTGTCCCATGTTGGCACAATGTCTGGCCACTGGTTGATCCGATCCTCCTTGTTCTAATGCCAATCGTATTGCCCGTCTGTGGTTAGCCATCCTATCGCGGAGTGTTCCGCTCGTCTTGCCCACATAGAACCGGGCACATGGACAGAATAATAGGTAGACTACAAATGTTGTAGTACAGGATATTGAGTGCTTGATCTTAAATACTTTATTCGTGTGAGGATGGTGAAAGGTTTTAGTTGTTATGAGTCCATTACATGTTGTGCACCCTAGGCATCTGTATGAGCCTTTGATGTTAGTATGGGCAGTATCCATGTAGCTTGATTTAGGATCTGTGCGTACCAGGCTGTCCTTGAGGTTACTTCCCCTCCGGTATGCTACCATTGGTGTCAGGTTGTGCGTGAAGGTCAATTTAGGGTCAGACTGTACTATTGGCCAGTGTTCTCTTAATATGTTACCAGCTTGTGTGGTGTTTGGTGAAAACGTTGTTGCCATTATCAATGTATTTAGCTTCTCTGTCAGATTCCCCTTGTATATCAGACTGTCCTGTGTGTGTGGAAGGACTTCTCTTAGGGTACTGTCAAGTATCTGTTGCTTGTATCCCCGCTGTAAGAATTTGTCCCGCATGAGCTGCAGCTGTGAGACCCCTGTGGCTCTGTTTGAATTATTGCGCACTACTCTAGTCATCTGTGATTTGACTATCCCTTTCAATAGGGCTGGGGGGTGACAGCTTGTTGCACTTAAAATGGAATTTTTATCAGTAGGCTTACTGTAGAGTGTAGTGCCTAGGGAATTTCCATCTATGTAAATAGTGAGGTCTAGGAACTGTATCTCCTTATGGTGGTGCGTGATCTTGAATCTCATTGGTGTAGGGGTATTGTTCCATTTCATAAACCATTCTAGCAGCGCCTGTTGTCCGCCACGCCACACCATGAACACGTCATCGATGTATCTTGCGTAGTAGACAACCTGCGATGTGTCAGTGCTCCATAGGAATTGATTCTCAAATTGAGACATATATATGTTGGCATACGATGGGGCCATATTGGACCCCATCGCAGTGCCTGTGAGTTGCAGATAAAAAGTTGTCTCAAAGCGAAAGTAGTTCCTAGTGAGGCAGTATTCCATTAGTGTCAAAAAGTAGTCAATAGGGGGTCCCTCATATAGTGTACTGTCTATGAGGTGTTGTTTAGTAGCCAAGAGTCCTGTATCGTGTGGGATGATAGTGTAGAGACTGTTGACATCCAGGGTGACCAGGATGTCCCCAGTCTCCACACGCACATCCCTCATCTTCCTAATAAGGTCATTGGTGTCTGAAATGAATGATCTGACAGTCTTGACAATGGGTTGAAGAAATATGTCTATTACTTGTGCCACTGGCTGTGTGAGTGATTGTACCGCGGAGACTATGGGCCGCCCTGGTGGGTGGTGTAGGGTTTTGTGTATTTTTGGGGTGGTGTATAGTATTGGGATTCTTGGATGTGTTGTAGTGCAGTATTCAAAGAGTTGTTCCGTTAGGTATCCTTGTTCAAATCCTAATTTAAGGATACTATCCAGTTCTTGTTTGTATTTGACCGTAGGGTCACCTAATAGCTTACTGTAGGTGTTGTTGTCAGTCAATTGCATAAGTATGTCCTCTTTATAATCCTCATAATTCATTAGGACTATTGCCCCGCCTTTGTCCGCAGGGCGGATGACCAGAGCATGGTCATTTTGTAAAGTTTTAATAGCTGCTCTTTCTGTGTCTGTGAGGTTGTGTCTCCATTTATTGGACTTGCTCTGTGTTTCCATATCCTGTGCTACTAGCCTCATAAAGGTCTTGGTGCTAGCACTACTGTTTGTTGGCTCAAATGTACTGGGCTTTTTGCACTTATGGATAGGATCTGTAAGTTCTGGTCTAATTGGGGCGTTTTGAAAGTATTCTTTAACTTTCATTGTACGATTTAACTTATACAAGTCTAGTTTAAGGTCCATTTCATTGGTCGTGTGACTAGGTATAAATGATAGACCTTTATTCAGCATGGAATTCTCTGCTGCTGTGAGAGCATGCCTACTAAGGTTGATCACTATGTCCTCTGTCTGTTGCGGCGTGTGGGTCTGTGTCTGCCCCCTTGCCCTCCTGATGTGTGGTCTAGAATGCCTCCCCCTCCTCTGCGTGACCTCGTGGTAACCCCTAAAAAATGATGGTCTGGGGTGGATTGTCCCCTATGTGTGTATGGGGGATGATATGGGGGTTGCGTCTGGTGTTGCGTCTGGTATGTATTTGGTGATGTGGGTGTATGTCTTGTAGTGCTAGTGTCTGTTTCAGATGAATCAGCACCGCTGGTGTCAACCGTTGTAAATTGTACTCTCCTAGGTCGGAAGGGTCTCCTGGCTCTACCTTCTGAGGAACTAGTTAACCACTTATAGACTCTACCATTACTGTAGTCTGCTTTCACTGACTCAAGTTTTCTATTTTTAAATACTGCTAATTCAGTTTTATATTTATCAACTTGTTGCTGTAATTTGGTGAGCCAGTTCTCTTGCTGATCTGCTGCAAGTGTTTCATTATGTATTTGTTCAAATGCCACTATCTCATTTTTGACCTTATTGAGTATTGTAGTGACTTCCTCTATTACTAGTAAGATAAGATCTAGGGAGCACTTATTTAATATATGACACCATTTCCTTCTAAATTCAGGATTATCACGGCCTATTGTAGGGATATTTTTTACCCTAAACCCCCTAGGGATATGATTCAACCTGTGATATTCTGAGAGATAGCTACCGTGTAGTGTTAGGTCTGTTTCTCGCTTTTTGAGTTTCAATAGGTTATGGTATATATTAACAGGGGTCTCACCAGTCGTTGCTCTGCTGATAGGGGCGAACAGGATTCTTGCCGCATCATCTGGGGTGTATGTGACTGTGCCGATCTGGGCCCCACGGGCTTGTGCTCCTGCATCCGGGTCTTGTTCAATGGTAGTTGTCCCAGTGGGAGGAAGGGTCAAAGAAGTAAGGGGAACCGGTTCCATATCTGCACTTGCTGTAAGTTATGAAAGTGTTCAGCGTGAATCCCAATATATTGTAGTGTATGCACTGACAGAGAGGTTCAATGCCAACTCCAAAACTATAGTTCACTGAGTGAAAAAATCAGGCTGAGGGGGTACACTGGTATAGAAATATCAAAACCCATCAGTTACACAGTGTTACCCTCCAATGGTCATCCGCCTGGGTGCCAACATGTAATCAATATTCCAAAAGTAATGGTCGCACTCTCAGGTCTTTTAGTGAAAAAACGTAGTAAATTTTAATGAAACGTTTTCGGGGTAATCTACCCCATCATCAGCATAAACATACAGTGCATCAAACAAACTTAAATAGAAGCATGTTGCTCATTAACCAAATCAAAACTAAATCAAAAATACCTGTGTGTGGAAATTTCTCAGTGTGGTGACGCCAAACAGTGTGTGTGTGGACCGCATCTTTTGCGTTCCACTGTGAGGACCGGAAGTGTAAAGTGTAGTATTATATCCGGTATCCTCGATTTTATAAAAGACTTATAGTATTATTGTATACATACAAGAATACTGTGTTACTTATTTTAAGTTACTAAATGTGTAATAATGTTTCAATCTCTGTGTCATTATTGACAGTGTATCACACTCTTAGTGTATTGTTGCATTTGCGTACATTTATTTAGCCAGTGCCTTATACACTGCTCCTAAGCTCATATATACATATGTACATTACTTCCTGTTATCTAAATTACATCTCCCTTACTCGCGTGTTACTACTGTCTGTTGCGATGATCTGCGTGACAGGTTCGATAGAACTTGCTGTCATATTATAGTTGTCATAGTAACCATTTGTTGTGCCAGTTCTACTTAGGCGGATTGATCTATTGGTTTACCTGTCTCAGATTACACGTTATCCTATAGCCGGTACATTATGCCTTCATGTCTCACTACTAACCTGGTTTGCATACATCTACATATCTCTTATGCTCGTCCTAGAGTGTATTAGTTAAAGGCATATATAGGGGCTAAACAGTATTCTCTGGCTCTTATTGTATATACTATCTATATATTATCTCGAGTATGGTACATGTATTTCTAAAGCTGGCTTTGTGGATTATGTGGTAGGTCCCCCCAGTTGGACCTAGATAACAGTGAAGAAAATAAAAGCATCAAACCATCTAACATGGATAGAAGATACAAAATTAAATAAATAAATAAATAGCAGCCTCTTTATTGCTGCTGCATTACACACTTAACTTAAGTAATGTATAGTTGGTTTTGATCTTGTTGTAAATTATACTGTATCTATCTCTCTTGTGCCTGTATACACTTTACATCTAATACACACATCTTAGCTCTCTTAATGTATAATAAAGAAAGCTATTGTTGTCTTATAAGTCCAGATAGTTGCTCCGTGTCATATTGCTTATATAGTGATGTCCATCCTTAATGCAACCTTTGGTTTCATCGTAGTTAGACAATCCTAGTACAGTGTCCCTATTTCATGATGTAGGCACAACCTGACCCTAGGGTGTATGGGGTATCCTCCTTAGTTGCTTGGTTGATGTCATCTCTTGTCATGGTTATGTGCCCATGGTTCCACGGCCTGTGGCTTTTCTGATGTTCCTATCGGTTATTCTCCGCACCTTGAGATTGTCACCTTAGATTGGTGTTAGTGGATGATCCCTATGTATTTGCCATGGATGTAAAGAAAGCTCAGTATTTTAAGACTGCATGAGAACTTGTTGGCTATAGGCATTAATATACCGAGTATTATTGCATTGGAGGAATCATTACCATGGCTCCCCCAACACCAGATAGTGCACCCTGCACTGAGTGGTCTACCCCCCAAGAGGCCTGACCCTCAGTACATTGTCACCAACTACTCAAGGTGTACTTGCCATGGCCCAGTATGTATCTCAGCTTAAATGAGCGTTTTAAAATCTGGAGGTGAGTTTAACCCTCCTGGGGCTACCGTGCCCAATCTATAAATCCATTCAGCTTCTCTTCTAAGCAGGGCCTTGTTTCTGTCCCCACCCCTATCGAGGGGGGGGATATGGTCAATCAGGATATACCTGATGGTGGACACCTGGTGTCCCATGTTGGCACAATGTCTGGCCACTGGTTGATCCGATCCTCCTTGTTCTAATGCCAATCGTATTGCCCGTCTGTGGTTAGCCATCCTATCGCGGAGTGTTCCGCTCGTCTTGCCCACATAGAACCGGGCACATGGACAGAATAATAGGTAGACTACAAATGTTGTAGTACAGGATATTGAGTGCTTGATCTTAAATACTTTATTCGTGTGAGGATGGTGAAAGGTTTTAGTTGTTATGAGTCCATTACATGTTGTGCACCCTAGGCATCTGTATGAGCCTTTGATGTTAGTATGGGCAGTATCCATGTAGCTTGATTTAGGATCTGTGCGTACCAGGCTGTCCTTGAGGTTACTTCCCCTCCGGTATGCTACCATTGGTGTCAGGTTGTGCGTGAAGGTCAATTTAGGGTCAGACTGTACTATTGGCCAGTGTTCTCTTAATATGTTAACACCTCATAGACAGTACACTATATGAGGGACCCCCTATTGACTACTTTTTGACACTAATGGAATACTGCCTCACTAGGAACTACTTTCGCTTTGAGACAACTTTTTATCTGCAACTCACAGGCACTGCGATGGGGTCCAATATGGCCCCATCGTATGCCAACATATATATGTCTCAATTTGAGAATCAATTCCTATGGAGCACTGACACATCGCAGGTTGTCTACTACGCAAGATACATCGATGACGTGTTCATGGTGTGGCGTGGCGGACAACAGGCGCTGCTAGAATGGTTTATGAAATGGAACAATACCCCTACACCAGTGAGATTCAAGATCACGCACCACCATAAGGAGATACAGTTCCTAGACCTCACTATTTACATAGATGGAAATTCCCTAGGCACTACACTCTACAGTAAGCCTACTGATAAAAATTCCATTTTAAGTGCAACAAGCTGTCACCCCCCAGCCCTATTGAAAGGGATAGTCAAATCACAGATGACTAGAGTAGTGCGCAATAATTCAAACAGAGCCACAGGGGTCTCACAGCTGCAGCTCATGCGGGACAAATTCTTACAGCGGGGATACAAGCAACAGATACTTGACAGTACCCTAAGAGAAGTCCTTCCACACACACAGGACAGTCTGATATACAAGGGGAATCTGACAGAGAAGCTAAATACATTGATAATGGCAACAACGTTTTCACCAAACACCACACAAGCTGGTAACATATTAAGAGAACACTGGCCAATAGTACAGTCTGACCCTAAATTGACCTTCACGCACAACCTGACACCAATGGTAGCATACCGGAGGGGAAGTAACCTCAAGGACAGCCTGGTACGCACAGATCCTAAATCAAGCTACATGGATACTGCCCATACTAACATCAAAGGCTCATACAGATGCCTAGGGTGCACAACATGTAATGGACTCATAACAACTAAAACCTTTCACCATCCTCACACGAATAAAGTATTTAAGATCAAGCACTCAATATCCTGTACTACAACATTTGTAGTCTACCTATTATTCTGTCCATGTGCCCGGTTCTATGTGGGCAAGACGAGCGGAACACTCCGCGATAGGATGGCTAACCACAGACGGGCAATACGATTGGCATTAGAACAAGGAGGATCGGATCAACCAGTGGCCAGACATTGTGCCAACATGGGACACCAGGTGTCCACCATCAGGTATATCCTGATTGACCATATCCCCCCCCTCGATAGGGGTGGGGACAGAAACAAGGCCCTGCTTAGAAGAGAAGCTGAATGGATTTATAGATTGGGCACGGTAGCCCCAGGAGGGTTAAACTCACCTCCAGATTTTAAAACGCTCATTTAAGCTGAGATACATACTGGGCCATGGCAAGTACACCTTGAGTAGTTGGTGACAATGTACTGAGGGTCAGGCCTCTTGGGGGGTAGACCACTCAGTGCAGGGTGCACTATCTGGTGTTGGGGGAGCCATGGTAATGATTCCTCCAATGCAATAATACTCGGTATATTAATGCCTATAGCCAACAAGTTCTCATGCAGTCTTAAAATACTGAGCTTTCTTTACATCCATGGCAAATACATAGGGATCATCCACTAACACCAATCTAAGGTGACAATCTCAAGGTGCGGAGAATAACCGATAGGAACATCAGAAAAGCCACAGGCCGTGGAACCATGGGCACATAACCATGACAAGAGATGACATCAACCAAGCAACTAAGGAGGATACCCCATACACCCTAGGGTCAGGTTGTGCCTACATCATGAAATAGGGACACTGTACTAGGATTGTCTAACTAAGATGAAACCAAAGGTTGCATTAAGGATGGACATCACTATATAAGCAATATGACACGGAGCAACTATCTGGACTTATAAGACAACAATAGCTTTCTTTATTATACATTAAGAGAGCTAAGATGTGTGTATTAGATGTAAAGTGTATACAGGCACAAGAGAGATAGATACAGTATAATTTACAACAAGATCAAAACCAACTATACATTACTTAAGTTAAGTGTGTAATGCAGCAGCAATAAAGAGGCTGCTATTTATTTATTTATTTAATTTTGTATCTTCTATCCATGTTAGATGGTTTGATGCTTTTATTTTCTTCACTGTTATCTAGGTCCAACTGGGGGGACCTACCACATAATCCACAAAGCCAGCTTTAGAAATACATGTACCATACTCGAGATAATATATAGATAGTATATACAATAAGAGCCAGAGAATACTGTTTAGCCCCTATATATGCCTTTAACTAATACACTCTAGGACGAGCATAAGAGATATGTAGATGTATGCAAACCAGGTTAGTAGTGAGACATGAAGGCATAATGTACCGGCTATAGGATAACGTGTAATCTGAGACAGGTAAACCAATAGATCAATCCGCCTAAGTAGAACTGGCACAACAAATGGTTACTATGACAACTATAATATGACAGCAAGTTCTATCGAACCTGTCACGCAGATCATCGCAACAGACAGTAGTAACACGCGAGTAAGGGAGATGTAATTTAGATAACAGGAAGTAATGTACATATGTATATATGAGCTTAGGAGCAGTGTATAAGGCACTGGCTAAATAAATGTACGCAAATGCAACAATACACTAAGAGTGTGATACACTGTCAATAATGACACAGAGATTGAAACATTATTACACATTTAGTAACTTAAAATAAGTAACACAGTATTCTTGTATGTATACAATAATACTATAAGTCTTTTATAAAATCGAGGATACCGGATATAATACTACACTTTACACTTCCGGTCCTCACAGTGGAACGCAAAAGATGCGGTCCACACACACACTGTTTGGCGTCACCACACTGAGAAATTTCCACACACAGGTATTTTTGATTTAGTTTTGATTTGGTTAATGAGCAACATGCTTCTATTTAAGTTTGTTTGATGCACTGTATGTTTATGCTGATGATGGGGTAGATTACCCCGAAAACGTTTCATTAAAATTTACTACGTTTTTTCACTAAAAGACCTGAGAGTGCGACCATTACTTTTGGAATATATATATATATATATATATATATATATATATACATACAGTACTGTGCAAATGTTTTAGGCTTTGTATTTACTGTATGTATGTATGTATGTATATATATATATATATATATATATATATATATATATATACAGTACTGTGCAAATGTTTTAGGCTTTGTATTTACTGTATGTATGTATATATATATATATATATATATATATATATGTACACACACATTAGATAGATAGATAGATAGATAGATAGATAGATAGATAAATAGATTAGACTGACAGATAGATTGATAATATTTTTATTTTATTTTATTTAAATATTTCTCTTTTATAGCAAGTGCATGACATAATTTTGGATCTAGAATTCCCATTAAAAAGAGGTGGAGCCATGAACTGATGATGCTACTAAAAAAATTACATTAAAAATTACACAGTACTGTATATATGTGTGCGTGTCCACTTTTAGACAGACTGACAGACAGATAGATAGATAGATAGATGATAGAGAATATCTTATTTTTTTTTTTAATATTGCCCTTTCAAGCAAGTGCCATGAATTAGGCTTTTCAAAAAGCGCATTCACGGACTGCTCTTGATTGGCAAAATGTTGTAGATTGTGCTAAAAATGTTTACAGTGTTGCACAAAAAATGACATTGTTATAACAAAAAAATATTTGCACGCAGTATTTAATTCCTTAAATATGCTATGATTTTAATGTCCCTTTTAATTGAAGTGTATTAGAGCATTTTTTATTAGAATTGAAAAGAAAAAACATACACTGTTTTCACTACATTGTCGGTGCCTCTGTTCTCTTCCCCATACACTTTTATAGTGTGGGACAAGTAAATCCATACAAGCATTTTATTTTGGTTAAACATATAAATGATACTTATTTAACCCTTTGAGTGCTAATGACGGCTCATGAGCCGTCATGAGCACTCTCCCACCTTGAGGGAGATCTGGGGGCTCCTTACTGCTCCTACCCTGGCGATCGTGCCTGTAGAGTGACAGGCATCGCCGGGGCTTCACGTGATGTGCATTGACATCACGCGCAATTACTTGATGACGTCACCGTGCAACTTTATTTATACTTAACAATGTTAAATATAGGAGGAGGGGGCATGCTGCTTCGAAGCCTGTATCTCAGGCACCTAAGCAGCTACAGACCCCCAAGACCAAGTGTTGGAAAGGTAATTGCCTAACCTTTTCAACAATGTAAGTCTTGGGGGTCTGTAAAAAAAAAAAAAAAAAAAAAAGTTAAAAAAAAATGTTTTAAAAAATTTCAAAAATAATAATAATAAAAAAAAAAATATTAGCACCCAGGTGGTAAATGGGTTAGCAGCCAAAGGGTTAAAGAGAGTATTCCTCCTGATAACAGCTTAATGAGATCTTATCAATCTAGTAATAAAGGAGTTGATCACAATCCTATAGAAACACATATCTAATGATTATCAGAAGGAAAAACACCATTAAATGGAATCAACCCCCAAAATAAGTAGCTTGTATCTACCTAGTTCTTCACATATGATAGCCAGGCACAGATGATGGGTACCAAACATTAACTTCATTGAACTAGAACCACAAAATCAGTGTAGATTGAGTAATGTAACACACAAATTCATCATATTTTTGTAATTTGTCATTTTGTGAAACATAAAAGCTGCTTGGAAATGCTTGCCGAAGCTGCAAGAGTTTCTCTCTGTTGTTCAGGAAGCTTTTTGAAGTAGAAAAGAAATATGAGTGAATGTGACTTGAAGAGTCATTGAAAATTATTAATAGGACACTAAAGTCAAATTTAAATTTCTCCAACATAGGTGTGTCCGGTCCACGGCGTCATCCTTACTTGTGGGATATTCTCTTCCCCAACAGGAAATGGCAAAGAGCCCAGCAAAGCTGGTCACATGATCCCTCCTAGGCTCCGCCTACCCCAGTCATTCTCTTTGCCGTTGCACATGCAACATCTCCACGGAGATGGCTAAGAGTTTTTTGGTGTTTAAATGTAGTTTTTATCCTTCAATCAAGTGTTTGTTATTTTAAAATAGTGCTGGTATGTACTATTTACTCTGAAACAGAAAAGAGATGAAGATTTCTGTTTGTAAGAGGAAGATGATTTTAGCAAACGTTACTAAAATCGATTGCTGTTTCCACACAGGACTGTTGAGATGAAGTAACTTCAGTTGGGGGAAGCAGTTGGCAGACTTTTCTGCCTGAGGTATGACTGGCCACATTTCTAACAAGACTTTGTAATGCTGGAAGGCTGTCATTTCCCCTATGGGGACCGGTAAGCCATTTTCTTAGATTAAGTAAAAGAATAAAGGGCTTTATAAGGGCTTAAAAAACTGGTAGACATTTTTCTGGGCTAAAACGATTACTTTGCTAAGCATATTTGGCAGATTATAACTCTTTAATAGTTATTATAATCTTGGGGATTGTTGTTAAAAAACGTCAGGCACTGTATGGACACCTTTTTCAGATGGGGGCCTTTTCTAGTCATAGGCAGAGCCTCATTTTCGCGCCACTAATGCGCAGTTGTTTTTGGAAAGCAAGGCATGCAGATGCATGTGTGAGGAGCTAAGAACCACTGAAAAAGCTTATAGAAGGCGTCATTTGGTATCGTATTCCCCTCTGGGCTTGGTTGGGTCTCAGCAAAGCAGATACCTGGGACTGTATAGGGGTTAAATGTAAAAACGGCTCCAGTTCCGTTATTTTAAGGGTTAAAGCTTTCAAATTTGGTGTGCAATACTTTTAAGGCTTTAAGACACTGTGGTGAAATTTTGGTGTATTTTGAACAATTCCTTCATGCTTTTTCGCATATTCAGTAATAAAGTGTGTTCTGTTTAAAATTTAAAGTGACAGTAACGGTTTTATTTTAAAACGTTTTTTGTGCTTTGTTGACAAGTTTAAGCCTGTTTAACATGTCTGAACCATCAGATAAGCGATGTTCTATATGTATGAAAGCCAAGGTTTCTCCCCATTTAAATATATGTGATAATTGTGACATAGTGTCCAAACAAAGTAGGGACAATGATGCCACAGATAATAATATTGCCCAAGATGATTCCTCAAATGAGGGGAGTAAGCATGGTACTGCATCATCCCCTTCTGTGTCTACACCAGTTTTGCCCACACAAGAGGCCCCTAGTACATCTAGTGCGCCAATACTTATTACCATGCAACAATTAACGGCTATTATGGATAATTCTATTGCAAACATTTTATCTAAAATGCCTACTTATCAGAGAAAGCGCGATTGCTCTGTTTTAAACACTGAAGAGCAAGAGGACGCTGATGATAACGGTTCTGACATACCCTCACACCAATCTGAAGGGGCCAGGAGGGAGGTTTTGTCTGAGGGAGAAATTTCAGATTCAGGAAAAATTTCTCAACAAGCTGAACCTGATTTTGTAACATTTAAATTTAAATTAGAACATCTCCGCGCACTGCTTAAGGAGGTATTATCTACTCTGGATGATTGTGACAATTTGGTCATTCCAGAGAAATTATGTAAGATGGACAAGTTCCTAGAGGTTCCGGTGCCCCCCGATGCTTTTCCTATACCCAAGCGGGTGGCGGACATAGTAAATAAGGAGTGGGAAAGGCCTGGCATACCTTTTGTTCCTCCCCCTATATTTAAGAAATTATTTCCTATAGTCGACCCCAGAAAGGACTTATGGCAGACAGTCCCCAAGGTCGAGGGGGCGGTCTCTACTCTAAACAAACGCACTACTATTCCCATAGAAGATAGTTGTGCTTTCAAAGATCCTATGGATAAAAAATTAGAGGGTTTGCTTAAAAAGATGTTTGTTCAGCAAGGTTACCTTCTACAACCAATTTCATGCATTGTTCCTGTCACTACGGCAGCGTGTTTCTGCTTCGAAGAACTAGAAAAGTCGCTCAATAAAGAATCTTCGTATGAGGAGGTTATGGACAGAGTTCAAGCACTTAAATTGGCTAACTCTTTTATTTTAGATGCCGCTTTGCAATTAGCTAGATTAGCGGCGAAAAATTCAGGGTTTGCTATCGTGGCGCGCAGAGCGCTTTGGCTAAAGTCTTGGTCAGCGGATGTGTCTTCCAAGACAAAATTGCTTAACATCCCTTTCAAGGGTAAAACACTGTTTGGTCCTGATTTGAAAGAGATTATTTCAGACATCACCGGGGGAAAGGGCCACGCCCTTCCTCAGGATAGGTCTTTTAAGGCTAAAAATAAGCCAAATTTTCGTCCCTTTCGCAGAAACGGACCAGCCTCTAATTCTACATCATCTAAGCAAGAGGGTAATACTTCTCAACCCAAACCAGCCTGGAGACCGATGCAAGGCTGGAACAAGGGTAAGCAGGCCAAGAAGCCTGCCACTGCTACCAAAACAGCATGAAGGGATGGCCCCCGATCCGGGACCGGATCTGGTGGGGGGCAGACTTTCTCTCTTTGCTCAGGCCTGGGCAAGAGATGTTCAGGATCCTTGGGCACTAGAAATAGTTTCTCAGGGTTATCTCCTGGAATTCAAGGAACTACCCCCAAGGGGATGGTTCCACAGGTCTCAATTATCTTCAAACCAATTAAAAAGACAGGCATTCTTACATTGTGTAGAAGACCTGTTAAAGATGGGAGTAATTCATCCAGTTCCAATAGGAGAACAAGGGATGGGGTTTTACTCCAACCTGTTCATAGTTCCCAAAAAAGAGGGAACATTCAGACCAATTTTAGATCTCAAGATCCTAAACAAATTTCTCAGGGTTCCATCGTTCAAAATGGAAACCATTCGAACGATCCTTCCTACCATCCAGGAAGGTCAATTTATGACCACGGTGGATTTAAAGGATGCGTACCTACATATTCCTATCCACAAGGAACATCATCAGTTCCTAAGGTTCGCTTTTCTGGACAAGCATTACCAGTTTGTGGCACTTCCATTCGGATTAGCCACTGCTCCGAGAATCTTCACAAAGTTACTAGGGTCCCTTCTAGCGGTTCTAAGACCAAGGGGCATTGCAGTAGTACCGTACTTGGACGACATCCTGATTCAAGCGTCGTCTCTGTCAAAAGCAAAGGCTCATACGGACATCGTCCTAGCCTTTCTCAGATCTCACGGATGGAAAGTGAACATAGAAAAAAGTTCTCTGTCCCCGTCAACAAGAGTTCTCTTCTTGGGAACAATAATAGACTCCTTAGAAATGAGGATTTTTCTGACAGAGGTCAGAAAATCAAAACTTCTAAGCTCTTCATTCTGTTCTTCGTCCTTCCATAGCGCAGTGCATGGAAGTAATAGGATTGATGGTTGCAGCAATGGACATAGTTCCTTTTGCACGAATTCATCTAAGACCATTACAACTGTGCATGCTCAGACAGTGGAATGGGGATTATACAGACTTGTCTCCGACGATTCAAGTAGATCAAAGGACCAGAGATTCACTCCGTTGGTGGCTGATCCTGGACAACCTGTCACGGGGAATGAGCTTCCGCAGACCAGAGTGGGTCATTGTCACGACCGACGCCAGTCTGGTGGGCTGGGGCGCGGTCTGGGAACCCCTGAAAGCTCAGGGTCTATGGTCTCGGGAAGAATCTCTTCTGCCGATAAACATTCTGGAACTGAGAGCGATATTCAATGCTCTCAAAGCTTGGCCTCATCTAGCAAAGGCCAAATTCATAAGGTTTCAATCAGACAACATGACGACAGTTGCATATATCAACCATCAGGGGGGAACAAGGAGTTCCCTGGCGATGTTCCCTTCTTGGGAACAATAATAGACTCCTTAGAAATGAGGATTTTTCTGACAGAGGTCAGAAAATCAAAACTTCTAAGCTCTTGTCAAGTACTTCATTCTGTTCTTCGTCCTTCCATAGCGCAGTGCATGGAAGTAATAGGATTGATGGTTGCAGCAATGGACATAGTTCCTTTTGCACGAATTCATCTAAGACCATTACAACTGTGCATGCTCAGACAGTGGAATGGGGATTATACAGACTTGTCTCCGACGATTCAAGTAGATCAAAGGACCAGAGATTCACTCCGTTGGTGGCTGATCCTGGACAACCTGTCACGGGGAATGAGCTTCCGCAGACCAGAGTGGGTCATTGTCACGACCGACGCCAGTCTGGTGGGCTGGGGCGCGGTCTGGGAACCCCTGAAAGCTCAGGGTCTATGGTCTCGGGAAGAATCTCTTCTCCCGATAAACATTCTGGAACTGAGAGCGATATTCAATGCTCTCAAAGCTTGGCCTCATCTAGCAAAGGCCAAATTCATAAGGTTTCAATCAGACAACATGACAACAGTTGCATATATCAACCATCAGGGGGGAACAAGGAGTTCCCTGGCGATGGAGGAGGTGACCAAGATAATTCAATGGGCGGAGGATCACTCCTGCCACTTGTCTGCGATCCACATCCCAGGAGTGGAAAATTGGGAAGCGGATTTTCTGAGTCGTCAGACATTCCATCCGGGGGAGTGGGAACTTCATCCGGAAATCTTTGCCCAAATAACTCGATTATGGGGCATTCCAGACATGGATCTGATGGCTTCTCGTCAGAACTTCAAGGTTCCTTGTTACGGGTCCAGATCCAGGGATCCCAAGGCGACTCTAGTAGATGCACTAGTAGCACCTTGGACCTTCAACCTATCTTATGTATTCCCACCGTTTCCTCTCATTCCCAGGCTGGTAGCCAGGATCAATCAGGAGAGGGCTTCGGTGATCTTGATAGCTCCTGCGTGGCCACGCAGGACCTGGTATGCAGACCTGGTGAATATGTCATCGGCTCCACCATGGAAGCTACCTTTGAGACAGGACCTTCTTGTTCAAGGTCCATTCGTACATCCGAATCTGGTTTCCCTCCAACTGACTGCTTGCAGATTGAACGCTTGATTTTATCAAAGCGTGGGTTTTCAGATTCTGTAATAGATACTCTGATTCAGGCTAGAAAGCCTGTAACTAGAAAAATTTACCATAAGATATGGAAAAAATATATCTGTTGGTGTGAATCTAAAGGATTCCCATGGAACAAGATAAAAATTCCTAAGATTCTATCCTTTCTACAAGAAGGTTTGGAGAAAGGATTATCTGCAAGTTCTCTGAAGGGACAGATCTCTGCTTTATCTGTTTTACTTCACAAAAGGCTGGCAGCTGTGCCAGACGTTCAAGCGTTTGTTCAGGCTCTGGTTAGAATCAAGCCTGTTTACAGACCTTTGACTCCTCCCTGGAGTCTTAATCTAGTTCTTTCAGTTCTTCAAAGGGTTCCGTTTGAACCCTTACATTCCGTAGATATTAAGTTATTATCTTGGAAAGTTTTGTTTTTGGTTGCTATTTCTTCTGCTAGAAGAGTTTCTGAGTTATCTGCTCTGCAGTGTTCTCCGCCCTATCTGGTGTTCCATGCAGATAAGGTGGTTTTGCGTACTAAGCCTGGTTTTCTTCCGAAAGTGGTTTCCAACAAAAATATTAACCAGGAGATAGTTGTACCTTCTTTGTGTCCGAATCCAGTTTCAAAGAAGGAACGTTTGTTACACAATTTGGACGTAGTCCGTGCTCTAAAATTCTATTTAGAGGCCAATAAAGATTTCAGACAAACATCTTCTTTGTTTGTTGTTTATTCTGGTAAAAGGAGAGGTCAAAAAGCAACTTCTACCTCTCTTTCTTTTTGGCTTAAAAGCATTATCCGATTGGCTTATGAGACTGCCGGACGGCAGCCTCCTGAAAGAATCACAGCTCATTCCACTAGGGCTGTGGCTTCCACATGGGCCTTCAAGAACGAGGCTTCTGTTGACCAGATATGTAAGGCAGCGACTTGGTCTTCACTGCACACTTTTGCCAAATTTTACAAATTTGATACTTTTGCTTCTTCAGAGGCTATTTTTGGGAGAAAGGTTTTGCAAGCCGTGGTGCCTTCCATTTAGGTGACCTGATTTGCTCCCTCCCTTCATCCGTGTCCTAAAGCTTTGGTATTGGTTCCCACAAGTAAGGATGACGCCGTGGACCGGACACACCTATGTTGGAGAAAACAGAATTTATGCTTACCTGATAAATTACTTTCTCCAACGGTGTGTCCGGTCCACGGCCCGCCCTGGTTTTTTTAATCAGGTCTGATGAATTATTTTCTCTAACTACAGTCACCACGGTATCATATGGTTTCTCCTATGCATTTTTCCTCCTGTACGTCGGTCGAATGACTGGGGTAGGCGGAGCCTAGGAGGGATCATGTGACCAGCTTTGCTGGGCTCTTTGCCATTTCCTGTTGGGGAAGAGAATATCCCACAAGTAAGGATGACCCTGTGGACCGGACACACCTTTGGAGAAAGTAATTTATCAGGTAAGCATAAATTCTGTTTTTTATAATTCAGATAGAGCTTGAATAGCTTTATTGACAACACATTTGTTACAACATTGCAAAACCGATAAAAATTAATAAATAAATACAATGGTATACAAGATGTTAATCCGAACACTATATGAGGAGAGTGCTTTCCATCAATATTGTGAGAGGTGAAATTCAGGGCACACTCTGCATATTTGAATCAAGTATCTGTGGACAATATAGGTCCTCAAGATCAAAAGTTTTCATTTATTTTGAATGCATTATAATTGTGTTTATAAAGTAATCCAAACATATCATCAAATAGCCACTGAAGAAAAAAGAGATGAAAGCATAATACAAAAAACATAACAATAATGGTCTTGTATACAATCTTAAACATTAAACAATATCAGTCTCTTTATTGACATATACTGAATTATATTTCTGTCTGGGAAATAAATGGAGAAGAAATGAAAAAAATGGGGGGGGGGTGTTAAGGAGAAAGGGGATTTATTTGCAAATCCAGGTCAGTATTTCACCTATAAACATAGGAAGTCAGGGCTTCTTCATTGCTAGGCTTATAAAGAGTGTAGATTATAGATATTGTGACTATGCAGTTTTAAGAAGCTATCAAATTTGCTTCTATTATGAGACTTTATGGGGCACCAGTTACCACTGAGCATGGGCGAGATTACATATGCGGCGTAGGCTTCAGCGTAACTGCTGAAACCTGCGTCGCCCATAATTTCCCCTCACACATCGGGAAATCACATATACAGCGCCGGCAGTTCATAAAGTGCCGTAAGTCGGATAAACTAGCGATGTCCAGAAATGTGAGTAAATACAAATTTCTGTAGTCGCCAGTGACTTACGGCACGTTAGAAACTGCCAGCACCTAAAAATTATTTTTTTTAAATCTCCCGTAAACACACCTCCCAAAAATAAACTTGACACGTTAGTCAAAACCCCTAGATCTGCCATCACCCCCATATTGGAGCTAATAATAAAAGTATTAACTCCTAAACCGACAACCCCCCACAACGCAATATGCCTAATTAAAGTATTAACCCCTAATCTTCCATTAGCCCACAACGCAATAAACCTAATCAAACTATTAATCCCTAAACCTCATTAACTCACAACGCAATAAACCTAATAAAACTCTTAATCCCTAATCCACCAAACCCACATAACGCAATAATCCTAATAAATCTATTAACCCCTAATCAGCCATTAACCCACAACGCAATAAACCTAATAAAACTATTAACCCCTAATCCACCAAATCACTATGAAAATAAAAAAGGCCCTCCAAAATAAAAACACCCCCTAATCTAATACTAAACTACCAATAGCCCTTAAAAGGGCCTTTTGTAGGGCATTGTCCTAAGTTAAACCGCTCTTTTACCTTAAAAAAACACTAAGTCCCCCCCTCTAACAGTAAAACCCCCCACCCACCAAAATAAGAAAAACCTAACACTAAAAAATCCTAAACGACCCATTGCCCCTAAAGGGGCATTTGTATGCGCATTGCCCTTAAAAGGGCATTCAACTCTTTTACTGCCCTTAAAAGGGCATCTAGCTCTTTTAAGAGTGCCCAATAAATCCCTAATCTAAAAAAACAAACCCACAAAAAATAAAAAAAAGTCTAAGTCTAAACCCCAAATAGGTACTCACCGTTCCTGAAGTCCGGTGGAGAAGGTCATGTTCCAGATGGTGAAGTCTTCTTCCAAGCAGCTGACATCTTCCAAGTGGGGACCTCTTCCTTCTTCATCCAGGACTAAGCCAGAGCGGAGATGAGTGTGGAACAGAACCGGTGACCGTGGAGCCATGTAATATGGAGGATCCTCTACGTATGATTGCCACCGTACACTGAATAGTGAATTCAAGCTACGTATTTAAATATGGCGTCCCTTGCATTCCTATTGGCTGATTTGATTCTTCAAATTCAAATCAGCCAATAGGATGAGAGCTACTGAAATCCTATTGGCTGATTTTAAATTTCCCTTTAAAATTCAGAGTAAGTGCTATTGCAATATCTTTTTACTGTCATGCACTTTTTGACTGTGTACTTCTGCTATATTTAATGGCCCTTTTAAGGATTTTCTGTTCAAAGAGATAGGCCCAAATTTTATGTACCAAACAATTTGTGCTCTGACGTTATCCAGAATGTGCTAAAAATAAAACTTTAATATAACTTATCAGACGATGAAAAGCCAAACAAAAAGTTGATCTAAAAAAATTGGATTCTAGGCCTATGTTTGGCGTAGGTAAATATTAGATTATAAACTGGGAACTATTTACTATGAATAATTAAGTGACGCCAGAATTTTTTAAAAATAAACAAATTTAGGGAAGAGGGAACTTAAAATATCTGGTTCCTCTCTAGGAAATTAAAGAAAGTAGTATTTAACGCTTAACAGATTAGCAAAGATATACCCTAACGTATCGGTTACCCATTATACCAGAGTTGGAGCGGGTGCTAGTCACATGCTTACAAATGGACCTATTGATATTCCCATGAACCAGGCTGCTAAATTAAAATCTTCCTACAAGCTTTGACTCTTGCCTATCATGATTCATTTTGCAAAACGACTAATACCGAAATAGTGGGAAAAAAATATCAGTTCCAAGTGTGGTAGATTGGCAGATGCAGGTTACACTCACTCTCTCTTTAGAAAAATACCATTATTATCAAACTGTATGAATGGATGATGACTATACTGTATTGTTTATATGGGTGGATTATCTCAGGGCAGCCTGATTCCTTAAGTTAATTATGTATTTAATTGGTAGTGGTAATAAAGAATGTTTTTTGGTTGATAAAGGAGACACCTAGGTGCCGATTTATTAAGAAGATTAAGAAGTGTATGCTGCTCATTCCGCGCTATCTGGAAACAGAAGTTAAAGGGACACTGAACCCAATTTTTTTTCTTTCGTGATTCAGATAGAGCATGAAATTTTAAGAAACTTTCTAATTTACTCCTATTATCAAATTTTCTTCATTCTCTTAGTATTTTTATTTCAAATGCAATAATGTAAGATTAGATGCCGGCCCATTTTTGGTGAACAACCTGGGTTGTCCTTGCTGATTGGTGGATACATTCATCCACCAATAAAAAAGTGCTGTCCAGAGTCTGAACCCAAAAAAAAGCTTAGATGCCTTCTATTTCAAATAAAGATAGCAAGAGAACGAAGAAAAATTGATAATAGGAGTAAATTAGAAAGTTGCTTAAAATTGCATGCTCTATCTGAATCATGAAAGAAAAAAATGTGGGTTCAGTGTCCCTTTAAGAAGCAGCTGCTCCTTAAGGTGAGGTGGTGGACTGCAATCATCCCAATCAAGCGGCAGGGGGCAGCATTGCACAAGCATTTCACAAGAAATGCTTGTGCAATGATAAATGCATGGCATTTATCGATGTTGGCGGTCATGATTCGCTACAGCGAATCATGTCTGCCCGCCATTTGTTAAATCCTACCCCCAAGTGTTAATCTATCTGTGAAATGTGATGTACCTTTGAAGATCAATGTAAAAACTGATAGACTATATTATCATTGTATGTTTATGGCAAAAAAAATGGTAAAACTATTGTATGATATAAATGTTCATTAAAGATTGGAAATCTTGAAGAAGAAAAAAAAAAATCCAGCTAAATATGTTTTCATGCTATTGTTCAGTAGTTCCATACAAGGATATTAGTGGGAAATGGTTTCCATGCATAGCCATTCACAAGAAACACGCATTTCTACGCCTTTGTTCTTATCCCTTGTGCAAACAAATACTTCAATAGATTTCTAGTGCTGAATTTGTAAATGTAGTCCTTTTTCCTATTCTTCACCAATATGAGTCATGACCACTGCACATAATACTCAAGGATCAGCTGTCCCATTTTGCTGTTAAATATAGCTATTTGTATAATAGTGTAGCTATTGTAACATTCGAAAAATATTCTATTATAAATATTTTTCAATGTAATATATTTCCTGATTTCAGCAAAAGATGTGACTAAAACATAGATTTGTAGACCAGACTGCAAGTCATTACAATGCAAACCATGAAACATAAAGTAATATGTTTAGTGTTCAAGAAAACCAAATACATGCAGATTAGCAAAATTTAAACCTTAAAAACTTTACTACGTTTTTAAACCTTCTAAAGTAATGAAATACATAGTTAAAGGAACACTTAAATCAAAATTAAACTTTCATGATTTGCAGATGTAAACACATAGTAATATGCAAGCAATAATAAAATGCTCTAGCAAATTACTTAATTTAAAGTGGATTATTTAAAAATTAAATTATCTAACGTAGCAGTGAGCCAAGAGTACTTGCATCCTGACTGTAGAAATATTTTGCAACCCCCCCCATGAAAAAAAAACAATATTTTGCCTACTATATTTTAATGGAGAAAGGTTAATGGTCGGTGGTGGCTGCTTTTCAGGGTTTGGGCTAGGTCCCTTAGTTACAGTGAAGGGTTATCTTAAGTTTTTTCTTTTGTGATTCAGATAGAGCAACTTTCTAATTTACTCCTATTATCAATTTATTTTCTTCGTTCTCTTGCTATCTGTATTTGGAAAAGAAGGCATCTAAGCTATTTTTTTGGTTCAGTACACTGGACAGCACTTGTTTATTGGTGGGTGAATTTATCCACAAATCTTCAAGAACAAGCCAGGTTTGTTCACCAAAAATGGGCCGGCATCTAAACTTGCATTCTTGCTTTTCAAATAAAGATACCAAGAGAATGAAGAAAATCTGATAATAGGAGTAAATTAGAAAGTTGCTTAAAATTGCATGCTCTATCTGAATCTCAAAAGGAAAAAATGGATTCAGTGTCCCTTTAATGTTCCAGGTTACAAAGACATTGTAGACAATTGGATGCTTCCAGCTTTGTGGCAATAGTTCAGGGTAGGCCCTTTCCTGTTCCAACGTGACTTTTTAAATGGTCTCTCAGTTTGGTTCAGTAGGAATCACAATCATGGGAAAGACTGCTGACCTGATAGTTGTGCAGAAAACCATCATTGACACCCTCCATAAGGAGGGAAAGCCTCAAAAGGTAATTGCAAATGAAGTTGGATGTTCCCAAAGTGCTGTATCAAAGCACATTAATAGAAAGTTATGTGGAAGGAAAAAGTGTGGAAGTAAAAGGTGCACAAGCAGCAGGGATGTCCGCAGCCTGGAGAACCGTTATTTCCGTTCCACTAAATGGCCCTAAATGGGAAGCAGATTTCCGTTTTTTAAATTCATGTTGCACACATGTATGGTTTATACGCTTTAAATCTAGCTAAGCTTGTTACTTGAAAGATGATAAAATTAAACATTTTTTGGTTACATGTACAGTGATATAAAATAGCTTAAGTAAGAGCCATTTAGAGATATTTGATTATGTAAAGTAGCAATGACCTTTTCAGACAGCTAAAAAGAATAAAGACTCAGAAACTGTGCTGTAATATAAACAGACAGGAGTAAAAATGGTACTTTACTGCTATACAATAATATGATTATATAGTATTAACAATAAATAATGCATATACAGAATATACTTGTATTTAGTTTTTGTTATGTATTTGTTTTAATCCTAGAAACACCTGTTTGTCTTATTATTGTAATGTGTAAGAGAAATTGGGTCTTACTCTTGTTAAAATGTTAATGGGGCATTAAAATTACATTAAGGGGACATGAAACCCCCAAAAAATTATTTAGCAATTTAGATAGAGAATACAATTGTAAACAACGTCTATTATCTAGTTTGCTTTGTACTTTTTGTATCCTTTGTTGAAAAGCATACCTAGGTAGGTTCAGGAGCTGGGAGCTAGCTGCCTTTTGGTGGCTGCACATATATACCTCTTATCAGTGGCTTACCGATGAGTTCAGCTAGCTCCCAGAAGTGCATTGCTGCTCCTTCAACAAAGGATACCAAAATAATGAAGAAAATTTGCTTAAAGTTAATTGGAAAGTTGTTTAAAATTTTATTCTTTATCTGAATCGAAAACATTTTTCGGTTTCATGGTCATTTTATTTATGCATCACACATTATTTACTACATTATAATAGGTCTGCATACAAAATAAATGTATAAAATCCTTTACTATTATTACTTTATTAGAAAAATATTCATTGTTTTGCAGTCCATGTACACACCTATCGAGAAGCTTCTTGACCTACACCTTGGCCTACACCTAGATATTGACAAATCAGGGTGGGATAAAATCTTCCAAAATATGCGCAAATCCTCAACATCGCCACAAATCCTAGAACTAAATTAAAAAAGTGCTCATGAGGTGGTACCTAACTCCCACCAGCCTACACTCTATATACCCGGAAGCCGCCCGGCTTTGCTGGAGAGGTTGCGGAAACCAAGGCTCATTAATACATATTTGGTGGCAATGCCCCCAAATAGCCCCTTTCTGGCAAACGATAGAATCGCATTTTCAAATAACTTTTACTCAAGACTTAACATTTACTCCATGAATTGCATTACTCAATCATCTCCCTAACATCAATTGTAGTTTAAGATACCGACTCATGCAAATTTGCTTTAACGCAGCTAAATCATTAATAGCCAGACACTGGAAAAATCCTCTGACATTTACCAATACAATGTGGATAGACAGAGTAAATAATCTTCTAGAGCTGGAGGAACATGGTCATTTGAAATTCAACTCTCGCACCTCATTCCCAGAGATCAAGTTTATATGGGAAGAATCCCTACATACCTCATAATAAATCGAAACAGCTTAGTCAACTTTTGATGCAACACTTATATCTGCATGGATTGGTCTCCTTCCTCTTCCGCCTCCTCTTCCCCTTCCCTCTCCCCTCTTCTTTTCAACCCCTCTCTATCACTCTTGTATTGTTATATATTTTAGACCACAAAGTAGCAAAATGCACTAGTTTGATGCTCCTAAGAAGTGTATCATAAACGTAACAGTTTGCTTTACAGATCTGGTCTTAAGTACAGACGTAAGGACTTTAACTCGGACCTACACAGTTCTAAATGTGGAGGAGGGCATACATTGATTGGACTCCCTGTTACAAAATGTTTGATTTAAGTGTGAACAAGGTTACTGTTCTTATAAGGTTGTTATTATATTAAGTTAAAAACCATAAAGATAGGAAAGTATCTTGAACATACATACTCATACTAACCTGTATCTGTAATATCATGATTGGCAACATAAAGTGCTTGTAATTGACTGTTGTACATATTCTTTCCTCAATAAATATTAAAAAAAATTATCACTCATTTACATGTTAAAAGTAATATATATATATATATATATATATATATATATATATATATTAAAACATTTTTTTACAGTGATTAAAGGATATAGTATATGAAAAGCTGTTGGACAGAGAGAGGCATCAAGGTGCATATATAAATATTACAGTAAAGATTGTTATTGCCAAGACCTGTGGAGTGCTCTTTTTCCCATTTCTATGCACCCTGGGCGTCAATTTGGATTCTGGAGTGCAGTCTGTATCTTATTATATATATATATATATATATATATATATATATATATATATATATATACTGTATGTATGTGTGTGTGTGCATTTGTATGTAAGTATGTATATGTGTATGTATATATGTGTTTACATATGTATGTGCAAACATACATACACATTCATATGCACACATACACAAACATATTTTTTCCCAATCTAAAATCTTGTCATATACCTTTAAATAACTGATTAAACAATCTTTCTATTTAAAACATATTTTAAGACCTTGGCCTCTATTTATCAAGCTGTCAACCGCAAATACGCTGGAATTCCGCAGCGTATTTGTGGCGAGCCTGATTCGCCGTAGTTATCAAACCCTACAGACCGGCAAAAGTAGAATATAGTGACGTAACATACGATCCGCCGGACTTAGTCCAACACAGATCAATGCTTACGTCACTACTAATGTTCCGAACGCAAGTTTGGCACAATCTGACTACTTTTGGAAGTTATCAAAAAACTAACAGGTACGCTCGCCACTATTCCGGCCCAGCGTACCTGATTTTCAATCCGCCGCCCTGGAGGCGGCGGATGCCATTGGAATCAATGGGAGTCTGACAGTAGCGAAAGTTCATGTTCGCTGCTGCCCGATATTCCATTGATTCCTATGGGAACATCTACACCTAACACCCGAACATGTACCCCGAGTCTAAACACCCCTAATCTGCCCCCCCACACTGCCGCCACCTACATTATACATATTAACCCCTAATCTGCACCCCTACACCTCCACCACCTACATTATACTTATTAACCCTTAAACCGCCGCTCCCGTACCCCGCCGCCACCAACTTTAAATTTATTAACCCCTAATCTGACCCCCCTACACCGCCGCCACCTACATTAAATTTATTAACACCTAATCTGACCCCCCTACACCGCCGCCACCTACATTAAATTTATTAACCCCTAAATCTAAGTCTAACCCTAACCCCCCCTAACTTAAATATAATTTAAATAAATCTAAATAAATATTCCTATCATTAACTAAATAATACCTATTTAAAACTAAATACTTACCTATAAAATAAACCCTAAGCTAGCTGCAATATAACTAATAGTTACATTGTAGCTATTTTAGGATTTATTTATTTTAACTAGGTACAATAGTTATTAAATAGTTATTAACTATTTAATAACTATCTAGTTAAAATAAATACAAAAGTACCTGTAAAATAAAACCTAACCTAAGTTACAATTACACCTAACAGTACACTATAATTAAATTAAATCCCTAAATTAAAATAAATTAATTACAATTAAATAAAATTAACTAAAGTGCAAAAAAAAATACTAAATTACAAAAAATAATAAAATAATTACAAGAATTTTAAACTAATTACACCTAATCTAATCCCCCTAATAAAATAAAAAAGCCCCCCAAAATAAAAAAAATCCTACCCTACACTAAATTACAAATAGCCCTTAAAAGGGCCTTTTGCGGGGCATTGCCCCCAAAGTAATCAGCTCTTTTACCTGTAAAAAGAAAATACAATACCCCCCCAACATTACAACCCACCATCCACACAACCAACCCTACTCTAAAACCCACCCAATCCCCCCTTAATAAAACCTAACACTACCCCCTGAAGATCACCCTACCTTTAGACGTCTTCACCCAACCGGGCAGGAGTGGTCCTCCAGATGGCCAGAAGTCTTCATCCTATCCGGGCAGAAGAGGTCCTCCAGACGGGCAGAAGTCTTCATCCAGGCGGCATCTTCTATCTTCATCCATCCGGAGCGGAGCGGGTCCATCTTCAAGACATCCGACGCGGAGCATCCTTCCAGGCCGATGACTACCCGACGAATCAATATTCCTTTAAATGACGTCATCCAAGATGGCGTCCCTTGAATTCCGATTGGCTGATAGAATTCTATCAGCCAATCGGAATTAAGGTAGGAAAAATCCTATTCGCTGATACAATCAGCCAATAGGATTGAAGTTCAATCCTATTGGCTGATCCAATCAGCCAATAGGATTGAGCTCGCATTCTATTGGCTGATTGGAGCAGCCAATAGAATGCGAGCTCAATCCTATTGGCTGATTGCATCAGCCAATAGGATTTTTCCTACCTTAATTCCGATTGGTTGATAGAATTCTATCAGCCAATTGGAATTCAAGGGACGCCATCTTGGATAACGTCATTTAAAGGAATATTCATTCGTTGGGTAGTCGTCGGCCTGGAAGGATGCTCTGCATCGGATGTCTTGAAGATGAACCCGCTCCGCTCCGAATGGATGAAGATAGAAGATGCCGTCTGGATGAAGACTTCTGCCCATCTGGAGGTCCTCTTCTGCCCGGATAGGATGAAGACTTCAGACCGTCTGGAGGACTACTTCTGCCAGGTTGGGTGAAGACATCTCAAGGTAGGGTGATCTTCAGGGGGGTAGTGTTAGGTTTTATTAAGGGGGTATTGGGTGGGTTTTAGAGTAGGGTTGGGTGTGTGGTTGGTGGGTTTTACTGTTGGGGGGGTATTGTATTTTTTTTTACAGGTAAAAGAGCTGATTACTTTGGGGCAATGCCCCGCAAAAGGCCCTTTTAAGGGCTATTTGTAATTTAGTATAGGGTAGGGATATTTATTATTTTGGGGGGCTTTTTTATTTTATTAGGGGGATTAGATTAGGTGTAATTAGTTTAAAATTCTTGTAATTATTTTATTATTTTCTGTAATTTAGTGTTTGTTTTTTTGTACTTTAGTTAATTTTATTTAATTGTAATTAATTTATTTTAATTTAGGGAATTAATTTAATTATAGTGTAGTGTTAGGTGTTAGTGTAACTTAGGTTAGGTTTTATTTTACAGGTACTTTTGTATTTATTTTAACTAGGTAGTTATTAAATAGTTAATAACTATTTATTAACTATTGTACCTAGTTAAAATAAATACAAAGTTGCCTGTAAAATAAAAATAAATCCTAAAATAGCTACAATGTAACTATTAGTTATATTGTAACTATCTTACGCCTAGATTTAGAGTTGGGCGGTAGCCGTGAAAACCAGCGTCAGAGGCTCCTAATGCTGGTTTTTACCGCCCTCTGGTATTTGGAGTCAGTCATTAAAGGGTCTAACGCTCACTTTCCAGCCGCGACTTTTCCATACCGCAGATCCCCTTACGTCAATTGCGTATCCTATCTTTTCAATGGGATCTTTCTAACGCCGGTATTTAGAGTCGTGGCTGAAGTGAGCGTTAGAAATCTAACGACCAAACTCCAGCCGCAGAAAAAAGTCACTAGTTAAGAGCTTTCTGGGCTAACGCCGGTTCATAAAGCTCTTAACTACTGTGCTCTAAAGTACACTAACACCCATAAACTACCTATGTACCCCTAAACCGAGGTCCCCCCACATCGCCTCCACTCTATTAAAAAATTTTAACCCCTAATCTGCCGACCGCCACCTACGTTATCCTTATGTACCCCTAATCTGCTGCCCCTAACACCGCCGACCCCTATATTATATTTATTAAGCCCTAACCTGCCCCCCACAATGTCGCCGCCAGCTACCTACAATAATTAACCCCTAATCTGCCGACCGCAAAGCGCCGCCACCTACCTTATCCTTATGTACCCCTAATCTGCTGCCCCTAACACCGCCGACCCCTATATTATATTTATTAACCCCTAATCTGCCCCCTCAACGTCGCCTCCACCTGCCTACACTTATTAACCCCTAATCTGCCGAGCGGACCTGAGCGCTACTATAATAAATGTATTAACCCCTAATCCGCCTCACTTCCGCCTCAATAACCCTATAATAAATAGTATTAACCCCTAATCTGCCCTCCCTAACATTGCCGACACCTAATTTCAAGTATTAACCCCTAATCTGCCGATCGGAGCTCACCGCTACTCTAATAAATTTTTTAACCCCTAAAGCTAAGTCTTACCCTAACCCTAACACCCCCCTAAATTAAATATAATTTTATTCTAACGAAATAAATTAACTGTTATTAAATAACTTATTCCTATTTAAAGCTAAATACTTACCTCTAAAATAAACCCTAATATAGCTACAATATAAATTATAATTATATTGTAGCTATTTTAGGATTAATATTTATTTTACAGGCAACTTTGTAATTATTTTAACCAGGTACAATAGCTATTAAATAGTTAATAACTATTTAATAGTTACCTAGTTAAAATAATAACAAAATTACCTGTAAAATAAATCCTAACCTAAGTTACAATTAAACCTAACACTATCAATAAATAAATTAAATAAAATACCTAAAATTACCTACAATTAAACCTAACACTACACTATCAATACATTAATTAAATACAATACCTACAAATAACTACAATTAAATAAACTAACTAAAGTACAAAAAATAAAAAAGAACTAAATTACAAAAAATAAAAAAATATTTACAAACATTAGAAAAATATTACAATTTTAAACTAATTACACCTACACTAAGCCCCCTAATAAAATAACAAAGCCCCCCAAAATAAAAAAATGCCCTACCCTATTCTAAATTAAAAAAGTTCAAAGCTATTTTACCTTACCAGCCCTTAAAAGGACCTTTTGTGGGGCATGCCCCAAAGAATTCAGCTCTTTTGCCTGTAAAAAAAAACATACAATACCCCCCCAACATTACAACCCACCACCCCCATACCCCTAATCTAACCCAAACCCCCCTTAAATAAACCTAACACTAAGCCCCTGAAGATCTTCCTACCTTATCTTCACCTCGCCGGGTATCACCGATCGGTCCTGGCTCCGAAATCTTCATCCAACCCAAGCGGGGGCTGGCGATCCATAATCCTGCGGCTGAAGAGGTCCAGAAGAGGCTCCAAAGTCTTCATCCTATCAGGGAAGAAGAAGCGATCCAGACCGGCAACCATCTTGATCCAAGCGGCATCTTCTATCTTCATCCGATGAGGAACGGCTCCATCGTGAAGACCTCCAGCGCGGATCAATCTTCTTCCTCCGACGTCCAACTGAAGAATGATGGTTCCTTTAAGGGACGTCATCCAAGATGGCGTCCCTCGAATTCTGATTGGCTGATAGGATTCTATCAGCCAATCGGAATTAAGGTAGGAAAATTCTGATTGGCTGATGGAATCAGCCAATCAGAATCAAGTTCAATCCGATTGGCTGATCCAATCAGCCAATACAATTGAGCTCGCATTCTATTGGCTGTTCCGATCAGCCAATAGAATGCAAGCTCAATCTGATCACTTGGATCAAGATGGTTGCCGGTCTGGATCGCCTCTTCTTCCCAGATAGGATGAAGACTTTGGAGCCTCGTCTGGACCTCTTCATCCGCAGGATTATGGATCGCGAGCCCCCGCTTGGGTTGGATGAAGATTTCGGAGCCAGGACCGATCGGTGATACCCGGCAAGGTGAAGATAAGGTAGGAAGATCTTCAGGGGCTTAGTGTTAGGTTTATTTAAGGGGGGTTTGGGTTAGATTAGGGGTATGTGGGTGGTGGGTTGTAATGTGGGGGGGGGGGTATTGTATGGTTTTTTTTACAGGCAAAAGAGCTGAATTCTTTGGGGCATGCCCCACAAAAGGTCCTTTTAAGGGCTGGTAAGGTAAAAGAGCTTTGAACTTTTTTAATTTAGAATAGGGTAGGGCATTTTTTTATTTTGGGGGGCTTTGTTATTTTATTAGGGGGCTTAGTGTAGGTGTAATTAGTTTAAAATTGTTGTAATATTTTTCTAATGTTTGTAAATATTTTTTTATTTTTTTGTAACTTAGTTCTTTTTTATTTTTTGTACTTTAGTTAGTTTATTTATTTTTATTTATTTGTAGGTATTGTATTTAATTAATGTATTGATAGTGTAGTGTTAGGTTTAATTGTAGGTAATTGGAGGTATTTTATTTAATTTATTTATTGATAGTGTAGTGTTAGGTTTAATTGTAACTTAGGTTAGGATTTATTTTACAGGTAATTTTGTTATTATTTTAACTAGGTAACTATTAAATAGTTATTAACTATTTAATAGCTATTGTATCTGGTTAAAATAATTACAAAGTTGCCTGTAAAATAAATATTAATCCTAAAATAGCTACAATATAATTATAATTTATATTGTAGCTATATTAGGGTTTATTTTACAGGTAAGTATTTAGCTTTAAATAGGAATAAGTTATTTAATAAGAGTTAATTTATTTCGTTAGAATAAAATTATATTTAACTTAGGGGGGGGTTAGGGTTAGACTTAGCTTTAGGGGTTAAAAATTTTATTAGAGTAGCGGTGAGCTCCGATCGGCAGATTAGGGGTTAATACTTGAAGTTAGGTGTCGGCAATGTTAGGGAGGGCAGATTAGGGGTTAATACTATTTATTATAGGGTTATTGAGGCGGGAGTGAGGCGGATTAGGGGTTAATACATTTGTTATAGTAGCGCTCAGGTCCGGTCGGCAGATTAGGGGTTAATAAGTGTAGTTAGGTGGAGGCGACATTGGGGGCGGCAGATTAGGGGTTAATAAATATAATATAGGGGTCGGCGATGTTAGGGCAGCAGATTAGGGGAACATAGGGATAATGTAGGTGGCGGGGGTGTACGGAGCGGCAGATTAGGGGTTAAAAATTATATGCAGGGGTCAGCGATAGCGGGGGCGGCAGATTAGGGGTTAATAAGTGTAAGGTTAGGGGTGTTTAGACTCGGGGTACATGTTAGAGTGTTAGGTGCAGACGTAGGAAGTGTTTCCCCATAGGAAATAATGGGGCTGCGTTAGGAGCTGAACGCGGCTTTTTTGCAGGTGTTAGGTTTTTTTTCAGCTCAAACAGCCCCATTGTTTCCTATGGGGGAATCGTGCACGAGCACGTTTTTGAGGCTGTCCGCGTCCGTAAGCACCGCTGGTATCGAGAGTTGCAGTGGCGTTAAATTATGCTCTACGCTCCCTTTTTGGAGCCTAACGCACTGAAAACCCAGCCATTCTGTAAACTCTAAATACCAGCAGTATTTAAAAGGTGCGGGGGGAAAAAAGCAGGCGTAGCTAGTGCACCCCTTTGGCCGCAAAACTCTAAATCTAGGCGTTAGGGTTTATTTTATAGGTAAGTATTTATTCTTAAATAGGTATAATTTATTTCATGATAGGAATATTTATTTAGATTAATTTAAATTATATTTAAGTTAGGGGGTGTTAGGGTTAGACTTAGGTTTAGGGGGGATTAGGGGTTAATAAATTTAATGTAGGTGGCGGCGATGTAGGGGGGGCAGATTAAGGGTTAATAATTTTAATGTAGGTGGCGGCGGGGTCTGTGAGCGACGGTTTAGGGGTTAAACATTTTATTTAGTTGCGGCGGGGTCCGGGAGAGGCGGTTTACGGGTTAAACATTTTATTTAGTTGTGGTGGTTTAGGGGTTAATACATATAATGTAGGTGGCTGTGGGATCCGGGAGCGGCGATTTAGGGGTTAAACATTTTATTTAGTTGCGGCGGGGTCTGGGAGCGGCGGTTTAGGGGTTAATACATATAATGTAGGTGGCGGTGGGCTCCAGGAGCTGCGGTTTAGGGGTTAAACACTTTATTAGAGTTGCGGTGGGCTCCGGGAGCGGCGGTTTAGGGGTTAATAACTTTATTTAGGTGAGGCGGGGTCCAGGAGCGATGGTATAGGGGTAAAACAGTATATTATAGTGTGGGTGCTTAGTGACAGGGTACCAAGAAAACTGCGAATAAGCCGAAGAGCAGCGAGATCGATGACTGTTAGTTAACAAAAATCTGCTGCTCATTGCACCGTACTTGGTGTGTGGCTTTTTGACAGCTTTCTTGATAATTTTGGCGAATGTATTCAGGTCCGTGGCAGCGATGTTAGGCGAACTTAGGTGAGCGTATTGGTGCGGTCGAATGCAAGAAAGTTGACGGCTTGATAACTCGAGGCCCTTGTGAAGAACACTATTTTTTCTATTTGTAGCGCACCTTTGGCATATTGCTCGAGCGAAAGGCAAACCTGAATTTTGTAGCGTGCCCTATAGAAGTCTATTAGGTAAAGGATTTAACGCTTCATGCTATTCTACTGCTTGATGTTAGCATACCTGAGGCTTTCGCTCAAACACTAACATTTTACTTTCAACTCGATATATGGAAGTAAAATGGAATTGCTATAGTTTGCTCTCTAGAGAAGTTAGCGCACCCTAGTGCTACCATTTTTAAGTTCCACTTATAATCTAGGCCAAAATGTTTATTCATGCGTAGTGGAATAAAAAACCTTTACAATGTACTTTCATTCATTGTTTTCTTCTTGTAAATTTATTCTGAAAATCTGAAGCCATTACCCTTTAACATTCTTTACAATGATGGCTTAAAGGGATAGCTTAGTCAAAATTAAACTTTAATAATTCAGATAGAGCAGGCAATTGTAAGCAACTTTCTAATTTACTCCTATTATCAATTTTTATTTGTTCTCTTTGTATCTTTATTTGAAAAAGCAAGAATGTAAGCATAGGAGCCAGCCCAGTTTTGGTTCAGAACCTGGGAAGCACTTGCTGATTGGTGTCTAAATGCAGCCACCAATCAGCAAGCGCTACCCAGGTGCTGAACCAAAAAGGGGCCGACTTCTTAGATTACGTTTTTGCTTTTTCAAAAAAAGATACCAAGAGAACGAAGAAACTTTGATAATAGGAGTAAATTATAAAGTTTCTTAAAATCGCATACTCTGTCTGAGTCATGAAAGTTTAAAGGAACATGAAACCCAAAAAAATTCTTTGATGATTCAGATAGAGAATACAATTTTAAACAACTTTCCAATTTACTTCTATTATTTCATTTGCTTCCTTCTCTTGTTATCCTTTGCTGAAAGGTTTATCTAGATAAGCTCAGGAGCAGCAAAGAACCTAGCTTCTCACTGCTGATTGGTGGCTGCATACATATACTGATTGTCATTGGCTCACCCATGTGTTCAGTCAGCAACAAGTAGTGCAGTGATGCTCATTCAACAAATGATACCAAGATAATAAAACAAAGGGGCCTAGTTATCAAGCCGTCAACCTCAAATACACTGGAATTCCGCAGCGTATTTGTGGAGAGGCTGATACGCCTTAGTTATCAAAGGCTCGAGACCGGCAAAAGTAGAATTTTGTGACGTAAGCTTCGATCCGCCGGACCCAGTCCGACACAGATCGATTCTTACGTCACTCCAGATGTTCCGCACACAAGTGCAGCACATTCTCACTACTTTTGCTAGTTATCAAAAAACTAGCAGGTACGCTCGGCACTTTTACGGCCCAGCGTACCTGGTTTTCAAACCGTCACCGCTGGAGGCGGCGGATCCCATAGGAATCAATGGGAGTCTGACCATAGCGAAAGTACAAGTTCGCTGCTGACAGACATCCCATTCATTCCTATGGGAGCTGTCTACACCTAACACCCTAACATGTACCCTGAGTCTAAACATCACTAATCTGTCCCCCCTACACCGCCGCAACTAAATAAAGTTAATACCCCCTAAACCGCCGCTCCCGGAGCCCACCGCAAGCTACTCTATACATATTAACCCCTAAACCGCCCCTCCCGGAGCCCACCGCAACTATAATAAATGTATTAACCCCTATCCTGCCCCCCCTACACCGTCGCCACCTATAATAAATTTATTAACCCCTAATCTGCCCCCCCTACACCGTCGCCACCTATAATAAATTTATTAACCCCTATCCTGCCCCCCACTACATCGCCGCCACTGTAATAAAATTATTAACCCCTAAACCTAAGTCTAACCCTAACGCCCCCCCTAACTTAAATATTAATTAAATAAATCTAAATAAATTAACTCTTATTAACTAAATGAATCCTATTTAAAACTAAATACTTACCTATAAAATAAACCCTAATATAGCTACAATATAAATAATAATTATATTCTAGCTATCTTAGGATTTATTTTTATTTTACAGGTAACTTTGTATTTATTTTAACTAGGTACAATAGCTATTAAATAGTTATTAACTATTTAATAGCTTACCTAGCTAAAATAAACTGAAATTTACCTGTAAAATAAATCCTAACCTAAGTTACAATTACACCTAACACTACACTATACTTTAATAAATTATTCCTATTTAAAAATAAATACCGACGGACTACGACGAATGAAGGCTCCTTTAAGGGACGTCATCCAAGATGGCATCCCCTCAATTCCGATTGGCTGATAGGATTCTATCAGCCAATCGGAATTAAGGTAGGAAAAATCTGATTGGCTAATGGAATCAGCTAATCAGATTGAGCTCGCATTCTATTGGCTGTTCCGATCAGCCAATAGAATGCAAGCTCAATCTGATTGGCTGATTGGATCAGCCAATCGGATTGAACTTGAATCTGATTGGCTGATTCCATCAGCCAATCAGAATTTTCCTACCTTAATTCCGATTGGCTGATAGAATCCTATCAGCCAATCGGAATTGAGGGGACGCCATCTTGGATGACGTCCCTTAAAGGAGCCTTCATTCGTCGTAGTCCGTCGTCGAAGAAGGAGGTTCCGCGTCGGCGGAAGGAAGATTCAAGACCCGGCTTGGAAGATGACTTTGCCCGGATAGAAGACCTCTTCAGCGCCTCTTTGAAGATGACATCGGCCGGATCGAAGACTTTTCTTCAGCGCCGCATGGATGATGACTTCATCGGATGGAAGATTTCTTCAGCGCCGCTTGGAGGATTAACTTCTTCCGCTCCGGATGTCCACTTTGGTTCCATCGGTGGCTCGGCTGAGTGAAGACGACTAAAGGTAGGATGATCTTCAGGGGATTAGTGTTAGGTTTTTGTAAGGGGGGTTTGGGTTAGATTAGGGGTATGTGGGTGGTGGGTTTTAATGTTGGGGGGGTTGTATTTTTCTTTTACAGGCAAAAGAGCTGTTTTCTTTGGGGCATGCCCCCACAAATGGCCCTTTTATGGGCTGGTAAGGTAAAAGAGCTTTGAACTTTTTTTAATTTAGAATAGGGTAGGGCATTTTTTTATTTTGGGGAGGTTTGTTATTTTATTAGGGGGCTTAGATTAGGTGTAAGTAGCTTAAAATTGTTGTAATATTTTTAACATCTTTGTAACTTATTTTTTTATTTTTTGTAACTTAGCTTTTTTTATTTTTTGTACTTTAGTTAGTTTATGTAATTGTATTTAATTGTAGTTATTTGTAGGTAGTTTATTTAATTTATTTAATGATAGTGTAGTATTAGGTTTAATTGTAACTTAGGTTAGGATTTATTTTACAAGTAATTTTGTATTTCTTTTAGCTAGGTAGTTATTAAATAGTTAATAACTATTTAATAACTATTCTAACTAGCTAAAATAAATACAAAGTTACCTGTAAAATAAATATAAATCCTAAGATAGCTACAATGTAATTATTAATTATATTGTAGCTATCTTAGGGTTTATTTTACAGGTAAGTATTTATTTTTAAATAGGAATAATTTATTAAAGTAGTAGTAGTTTAGTGTTAGGTGTAATTGTAACTTAGGTTAGGATTTATTTTACAGGTAAATTTCAGTTTATTTTAGCTAGGTAAGCTATTAAATAGTTAATTACTATTTAATAGCTATTGTACCTAGTTAAAATAAATTGAAAGGTACTTGTAAAATAAAAATAAATCCTAAGATAGCTAGAATATAATTATTATTTATATTGTAGCTATATTAGGGTTTATTTTATAGGTAAGTATTTAGTTTTAAATAGGATTAACTTAGTTAATAATAGAAATATTATTTAGATTTATTTAATTAATATTTAAGTTAGGGGGCGTTAGGGTTAGGGTTAGACTTAGGTTTAGGGGTTAATAATTTTATTACAGTGGCGGCGGCGTAGTGGGGGGCAGGATAGGGGTTAATAAATTTATTATAGGGGCGACGGTGTAGGGGAGGCAGATTAGGGGTTAATAAATTTATTATAGGTGACAACGGTGTAGGGGGGGCAGGATAGGGGTTAATAGGTTTAATATAGGTTGCGGCGTGTTCAGGGAGCGGCGGTTTAGGGGTTAAACTATTTAGTTGCGGAGAGGTGCGGGATCAGCAGGATAGCGGTTAATAACTTTATAATAAAGGACGACGGTGTAAGGGGGGCAGGATAGGGGTTACTAGGTATACTGTAGGTGGCAGCGGTGTCCGGGAGCGGCAGTTTAGGGGTTAATCCATTTATAAGAGTTGCGGCGGGGTCTAGGAGCGGTGGTTTAGGGGTTAATACATTTATAAGAGTTGCGGCGGGGTCTAGGAGCGGCGGTTTAGGGGTTAGTAACTTTATTGAGTTGCGGGGGGCTCCGGGGGCGCCGGTATAGGGATAGAACAGTGTAGTTTAGTGTAAGTGCTTAGTGACAGGCTAGCAATAAAGCTGGGAAAAAGCCGAAGAGCAGCGAGATCGGATGAGTGATAACTGTCACAGTCCGCTGCTCATCGCCCCGCGTCTTTTTGACAGCTTTATTTGATAACTTAGGCGTATTTTTTCAGGTCCGCGGCGGCGAAGGTAGGCGAGCTTAGGAGGGCGTATTGGGCCGGCGAAGCCAGAAAAGTAGACGGCTTGATAACTACCCCCCAAAGTGTTTAATAGAAGTAAATTAGAAAGTTGTTTAAAATTGTATTCTCTATCAGAATCATGAAAGAAAAGTTTTGGGTTTCATGTCCCTTTAATTTTGACTAGACTATCCCTCTTTGAATACTAAGCCATTTCCCACTTGGGTGCTAAGCTGGATTTGAGCTTTTTTTTTTTTAAATATATTTATTTTGTACTTTTAAAAAAAAAAATCCAGATCCTTATACCGTTGGAAAGGTTAGGCGATTACCTTTCCAAAGGTGAGCTTAGGGGTCTGTAGTGGCTTAAGATGCCTGAAATACAGGCTTCTAAGCAGCATGCCCCCATTTCCCTAAATTGTTCATTGTAAATTTTAAATAAAGTTGCACTGGGACAATTTGCGACGGCTCAGATCCATTGTTAGCACTCAAATGGTTAATCAGTGCAGGAGCAAACATATGTCTTTTCCTAAATGGTTACAGGAAAAAAGATAAACAATACTTAAAAGATGTATGTTACTGGACTGAAAAACAATGTAAATTTTGTTAATAAAATAAGAGTTGTAAATGCTGCAATGCAGCACTTAATTGCTGATATATATATACTGTGCATATGTAGAAAAATTAATGTGCCTTTAAGTATTGAGTAATCTGTTTAAAACACTGGAAAATATAAAAAGCAGCAATGTGAACATTAAAAAGAATGTAATTATTCAGCGTGAAAAAATCCTGCTGTTCATCAGATTTTCCAGCTCTTTGAAAAGTTGCATTGGTGCTCTAGTGTAGAGATAATTACATTTGCACCCGGTATTTCTTGCTCTGATTTTATGCATTGCATCTTAACTTGTTATTAATATCTTACTAGCGGGATAGCATTTTTCCTTAATTCCATTCTATGATCAGGTTCTTAGAAAAATATTCTATAGTTTGTGATTTGAAATGTCTGGCATAAAATTAAAGGGATATGCAAGTGCAAAATGGAATTGCTCTAATGTGTAACAGTATTTTTATTGCATTATTGCTTGTATATTACAATGTAATACAATACTGCGAATCACATACTAAACTCATCAATCAGGTTTACATTACTCCAGTCAACTTCAATAACTGGTACCCGAATGTCCTTGGTTTCACTCATCTGAAGCTAATCTGATCCATATATTCTGGAGTTGTCCTAGAATTCAAGGATTCTGGTCCTGTACTAAATTTTGGCTATCCAAGGTCCTACAAAATAACATTGAATTTAAGAGCAAACATATATTTATTTCCTTAGATATGGAGAGTCCACAACGTCATTCAATTACTAGTGGGAATGTCACTCCTGGCCAGCAGGAGGAGGCAAAGAGCACTACAGCAAATCTGTTAAGTTTCACTCCCTTTCCCATAATCCCCAGTCATTCTCTATGCCTCTGTCAATGGAGGAGGTAAAGTTTGGTGTCGGAAGAAATTAATTCCTTTTTCGGGTACTTTTCCCTGCAAGCAAGGATTTAGGTTTAGCCTGCATCAATCTCTTCAGTAGAGTATTGGTGGCTTTTAAGCAGTAAGAAAGTTGTGAGGTAGTCCTTGTTTTGTTTCCTAACACATTGCTGCCCATGGTACAGAAAGCCAGAGTTGGTTACTCTATTCTTTCTTTTTCTACAGGTCTCTGTAAGGAGTATGTGTCCTTTCCTGCCTTGTGAGCTGTCTTCCTGCCGGACAGTTAGACTACAGGTAAGTGCTTTTGTCTTCTAGGTCTTGGAGACTTGCACTTCAGAAGAATATTTCATATGCAGTAGATGGGGTCATTTTAAAAATCCTTCATACAGGATTCTCTTTGGCAGTGGGCAGGCACATTATGTTTGTTGAGACTAGGAGTTAATCTTCCATTTATTGGGATGTTTTTCCTCTTTGGGCTAATTTGGTTAAAATACTTTATTAGTATACTGTATGTGTGGGGCTTATGATTTATACAGGGATTTATGTATAAACTTAAAATTTGGCACTTGGTTTTCTTTGCTTGCTTAGCTAGAACAGGCTAACTGACAGACTGCTTGAGCGTTTGTGTAATTTAGCTCCGGTGCTGTAGGCAGAGGGAAACATGCATAGTTTCCTCCCTCTGCCAGTCATGTGACTTCTCTCTGCTGTCGGATATTCACAGAGCGGAGCGGCGCCATTGAATTTCAGTCTCTTCAGTGTCGATCTACTATATGATCGTTTTTAGAGACTTCTGGCAGCCAAATTGTGTATAAGTGTTATGGTAAGGCACCTCAGTCTGTCTGAGGTGAAGGGGGTCTGATTGGTTTATTATTTTAAAGAATTTTTGCATAATGTTAAGCGGCTGTGGTATTAAAAATTCTTAAAGTAGCAGTGTATTTAAAAAAAGTTTCTACAATTTGGGGAATTTGTATTTAGTATTATGGACATGGAAGGCTATGTGCCTTTTGACAAATGCTTGTTATGCCTAGGGACACCATTTATTTTGCCTGTGCAATCCTGTGCTGCATGCTTAGCTAGAACAATGTCTCTCAGGATGATGCAGTTCCTTTCAGCCTCCTGGAGGAGTTTATTTGCCTGCAGATTTTGCTGCACAGGTATCTTCTGCGGTATCTGCGGCATTATCTGCGTTTCCTATGCTGGGAAAACGCAAGAGGAAAATTAGACATTCAGATAGTAAGGTTTCTGTTCCACCTACTGCTACACAGGTTGCCCTTTCTCATATGTCTGATGAGGAGGATACGTCAGTAGTTAGGGTGAAATCTCAGATTCGGACAGTATTATTACTTCATCTGATACTGAAGAAGTAAACTTCAGATTTAAGCTTTAACACCTTTGTGTACTGTTAAAGGTATTGGCTACTTTGGACGACTCCTATACTTCTGTCGTTCTCAACCCTAAGAAGTCTAGTAAACCTAATAAATACTTTGATGTTCCTTCCTCTGTGGAAGTTTTTCCTGTCCCAGACCATGTGACAGAGATTATTCCACAGGAAAGGGAGAAACTAGGGAAGCTTAAGAAGATGTATGTTCACCAAGGTCTTCAAGGGCAACCTGCAGTTTGTATTGCTACAGTAGCAAGTGCGGCATCTTATTGGTGTGACACCTTGTCTGAATCAATTTAAGTAGATACTCCATTGGAGGAGATACAAGATAGGATTAAGACTCTCAAACTAGCCAATTCCTTTATTTCTGATGCTAACATGCAAGTTATTAGACTGGGAGCCAAGATGTCTGGCTTCACTGTCCTAACCCGTAGGGCATTGTGGCTAAAATCTTGGTCAGCTGATGTTACCCCTGGCGCTTCCTTATAAGGGTAAGATTTTGTTTGGACCTGGTCTGGCAGAAATAATTTCTGATATTACGGGTAGAAAAGGGTCTTTTCTACCGCAAGACAAGAAGAACAGACTCAAAGGATGTTAATGTAATTTTCGTTTCTTTCGTAACTCCAAAGGTAAAAAGTCTTCCTCTCCCTCATCCAAGCAGGAGCATTCCAAGTCTTCTTGGAAGCCCAATCAGTCTTGGAATCAAGGGAAGCAGTCCCAGACCGGGGGCTGACCCTTCATGCTGACTTAGATTTCGGTCTAGAATACCTGTTTCCTCCGTTTGCGCTCCTTCCACGATTTAATGCTCGTATCAAACAGGACTAAGTATTGGTAATTCCAATAGCTCCTGCATGGCCTCGCAGGATCTGGTATACAGACCTAGTGAAGATGTCATCTCGGCCACCTTGGAGGTTGCCTCTGAGGAAGGACCTTCTAACTCAGGGTCCATTCCTCCATCCAAATCTCGTTTCGCTGAAGCTGAATGATTGGGGATTGAATGCTTAGTTCTGTCTAAGCGTGGATTTTATGAGTCGGTCATTAAGACCATGATCCAGGCTCACAAGCCTGTTACTCAAAAATTTACCATAAGGTATGGCGTAAATACCTTTATTGGTGTGAGTCTAATGGCTACTCTTGGAGTAGGGTCAGAATTCTTAGACTTTTGTCTGTTCTCCAGGAAGATCTGGAGAAAGGGTTGTCAGTCAGTTCTCTGAAAGTTCAGATTTCTGCATTATCTATTTTGTTACACAATTGTCTGGCGTATGTGCCAGATGTTCAATCTTTTTGTCAGGCCCTGGTCAGAATCAGGCCTGTGTTTAAAGCTGTTGCTCCTCCTTGGAGCCTTAATCTTGTCCTTAACGTTTTGCAGCAGGCTCCGCTTGAGCCAATACATTCTATAGATATTAAGCTGCTATCTTGGAAGGTTTTGTTTGTTATTGCTATCCGTTCTGCTCGAAGAATTTCGGGAAATCTCGGCTTTGCAGTGTGATTCACCTTACCTTATCTTTCATGCAGATAGGGCGATTCTTCTAACTAAAGTGGTTTCGGATAGAAATATTAATCAGGAAATTGTTGTTCCTTCTCTCTGTCCCAATTCTTCTCATAAAAAACGTCTATTATTTTGAATCAGCCAAAAGAATGAGAGCTGCTTAAATCCTATTGGCTGATTTGAACATTTTCAGCCAATAGGAATGCAAGGGACACCATCTTGAATTGCATATCTTGCATTGAAGATTCAGTTTATGGCAGCGACCGTATGAAGAGGATGCTCCACGCTGGATGTCTTCAAGATGGACCCGCTCCGCACTGCCGGGATCAAGATAGAAGATGCCGCCTGAATGAAGACTTCTTGCCGCTTGGATGAGGACTTCGCCGCTGGGATGAAGATCGGTTAAGCGGGATTTAAAAAAAACTGTAAGTGGATCGTCGGGGGTTAGTGTTAGGCTTTTTTTAAAGTTTTTTTGGGTGTTTTTTTTTTAGTTTAGGGTTTTGGCTTGTAAAAGAGCTAAATGCCCTTTTAAGGGCATTGCCCATTCAAATGCCCTTTTCAGGGCAATGGGTAGCTTAGTTTTTTTAGATATTTTTTTTTTATTTTGTGAGTTTGGGGGGTGGTGGTTTGTAATGTTAGTGGGTCTTTGTATTTTTTTTTTCTTCAGAAAAAGAGCTGATATCTTTAGGGCAATGCCCTACAAAAGGTCCTTTATTGGTAGTTTATTCTAGATTAGGTTTTTTATTTTGTGGTGTTTTTTTTTAAAATAGGTATTAGAATAGGAATAATTTTTATTATTTTTGATAATTTGTTATTTTGTAGAATGTATTTTTTTTTTTTCGTTTTGGGGTGGGTTTTATTTTTAGATTAGGGCTTGGGCAGCAAAAGAGCTAAATGCTCTTTTAAGGGCAATGCCCATACAAATACCCTTTTTAGGGCAATGGGTAGATTAGGTTTTACTTTATTTTAATTTTGTGGGTTTCTGGGTGGGGGTTTCTATACTGTTAGGGGTTGTTTGTTTTGTAGCCAAAGAGCTGTTAACTTTAGAATGCCCTACAAAAGGCCCTTTTAAGGTCCCCCAAAAGGCCCCTTTAAGGGCCCTTGGTAGTTTATTCTAGTTTAGGCTTTTTTGTTTTTTTGTTTTTTTTATAGGGTATTAGATCAGGAATAATTTATATTTTTTTGGATAACTTTGTTTTTTTTTTTTTTATAATAGTAGGTTTTTTTCTTTTTGTGATTTTAGTGTTTTATTATTTTTTTAATTTTAGGTTTTAGTTTAAGGTAACTTAGGTTTTATTTTACAGGTAATTTTGTATTCATTTTAACTAGGTAGTTATTAAATAGTTACTAGTTATTTACTAACTAGTCTACCTAGTCAAATAAATACAAACTTACCTGTGAAATAAAAATACTATTAGTTATATTGTAGCTAGCTTAGGTTTTATTCCACAGGTAAGTTTGTATTTAGTTTTAAATAGGTATTGTTTAGTTAATAATTGTAAGTTTAATTTAGCTCTATTGTAAAGTTAGGGGGTGTTAGGTTTAGGGGTAGGTGTAGGGGTTAATAGTTTAATTTAGATTTTTGCAATGTCGGGGGCTGGCGGTTTAGGGATTAATAGATTTATTTAGTGGTAGCGATGTGGGAGGCCAGAGGTTTAGGGGTAAATATCTTTATTTAGTTGCGGCGATATCGGGAGCGACAGATTAGGGGTTAATAGTTTTATTTAGGTGGCGGCGTTATCGGGGGCGACAGATTAGGGGTTAATAACATTATGTAGGTGGCCGCGATGTCGGTGGGGGGCAGATTAGGGGTGTTGAGACTCAGGGTTTATGTTAGGGTGTTAGGTTTAAACTTTATTTTTCCCCATAGACATCAATGGGGCTGCATTACAGAGCTTTTCATTCCGCGATTGCAGGTGTTAGACTTTTTTCTGACCCGCCCTCCCCATTGATGTCTATGGGGAAAGCGTGTACGAGCACGTCAAAACAGCGCTTGTTTTTGGTGCGGTATGGAGCTTAAAAGCACCATATCGCATGCACAAGCCGGGATTTTAAAAACTTGTAATGGCTGCGCTATAGGGGGTTAAATTACGCAACTTTTGTTGCATTCATTAATTCCCCTATAGTGCGCATAACTCGTAATCTAGCTGTAAGTAAATTATATCTATTTTCTTATAAACTATTGCCACATCTTCAAAATGTAATTATAAGACTGAAAAATACTCTGTACTTATGATGTAAACTACAAATATTTTATCTGATTATATCTGTTAAACTGTTCTTTTGTTTTTGTTAAGTATATGATGAGAAATATTAGTGGTTCCTCACTATCATGATACTTTTTATTATTTTTACATATTATACTAGATGTGGTTTAAACATGTGCAAATATTATTTGGAAGGTCTATTCCTTGTCGTATTTGTTTTGGTATGTAACACACACATTCTATTTCTTTTATTCTTTAATTAATTCATCCCATTTGTGTTAATTATGTGATACCAATAAAGAAGTGATCTTTATTGGATAATGTGTAACATTCCAGATCATTATTTTGTGCCTCTTTACATTTTTTGTTATACACACTGTATAATTTGCTAATGTTGTTACTCAATAAAAACAAACAAAATAAAAATAAAAAAACAATGTAATGCAATACTGGGAGCTAGCTAAATATATCTGTGATGACAATTCCCAGTTTACTGCAGAAGAATACTCTGCCAGTAAAAATGCTATCCTTACTACACCCATAGAGGCCGATTTATAATGCTGCAAATGCAGCTGTTTCTGCGCTAGCCTTTAAAGGGACACTGAACCCAAATTTTTTCTTTCGTGATTCAGATAGAGCATGCAATTTTAATCAAGTTTATAATTTACTCCTATTATCAATTTTTCTTCATTCTCTTGCTATCTTTATTTGGAAAAGAAGGCATCTAAGCTATTTTCTGGTTCAGAAACCTTGGACAGCACTTGTTTATTGGTCGGTTAAATGAATCCACCAAATCAGCAAGAACAACCCAGGTTGTTCACAAAAAATGGGCCGGCATCTAAACTTACATTCTTGCTTTTCAAATAAATATACCAAGAGAATGAAGAAAATTTGATAATAGGAGTAAATTAGAAAGTTGCTTAAAATTGCATCTGAATCACAAAAGAAAAAATGTGGGTTCAGTGTCCCTTTAAGCCACTGCTCCTTAAAGGGACAGTCAAGTCCAAAAAAAACGTTCATGATTTAAATAGGGCATGCAATTTTAAACAAGTTTCCAATTTATTTTTATCACCATTTTTGCTTTGTTCTCTTGGTATTCTTAGTTGAAATCTAATTCTAGGAGGTTCATATGCTAATTTCATAAATACATATTGCAATGATTTCTATTAACCCCTTAACGTCAAGGGTCGTACAGGGTACATCTTACACAAACTGGTCTTTAAAGACCAGCGACGTACCCTGTACGAACTAGGTGTTTAAAGCGGCTGGAAGCGATCCTGATCGCTTCCAGCCGCTTTCAAGGTATTGCCGTGATGCCACGATATTGAGGCATCATGGCAATACCTTTTCTGGCACACCGATGCAGAGAGGGCCACTCTGTGGCGCTCTCTGCATCGGCCAGCAATGGTGCCGATCGTTGGTGAGTGGGAGCAGCTACAGGGAGGAGGTGGGTGGCCCATCGCTGGGAATCTTCTTCCGGATTAGTCCCCGGTGCGTGCGGGAGCGCGCACGGGGACGGGGCTGCGTGCGCGCATGTGTGTGTGCGCGCGCATGTGTGCGCGCCCGATCTTAGCATAAACGGTCCGGTTGTGGTGGGAGGCGATCTGTGGTGGGAGCGGGTGATGGGGGTTCAATTTTTATTTATAAAAGGTATTGGAAGAGGGGGGTGGGGGTATTGAGGGGGGGCCAACTACACTACAGAAAAAAAAATATTTAAAAAAAATGCACTAAAGTTTGAAAAGTGGGTACTAGCAGACAGCTGCCAGTACCCAAAATGGCACCAAATAGTGAGAGGGGGGAGATTAGAGAGCTGTGTGGGGGGGCTCAGGGAGGTTGGGTGCTATGGGGGGCTCCTACACAGCAGCACATGTAAATATGCTGGAAAAAAAATTTAAAAAATTAAAAGAGAGCTTTTATTTTAGTACTGGCAGACTTTCTGCCAGTACTTAAGATGGCGGGGACAATTTTGGGGTGAGGGAGGGAAGAGAACTGTTTGGGAGGGATCAGGGGGTGGGATGTGTCAGGTGGGAGGCTGATCTCTACACTAAAGCTAAAATTAACCCTGCAAGCTCCCTACAAGCTACCTAATTAACCCCTTCACTGCTAGACATAATACACGTGTGATGCGCAGCGGCATTTTGCCGCCTTGTAATTACCAAAAAGAAACTCCAAAGCCATATATGTCTGCTATTTCTGAACAAAGGGGATTCCAGAGAAGCATTTACAACCACGTGTGCCATAATTGCACAAGCTGTTTGTAAATAATTTCAGTGAGAAACCTAAAATTGTGAAAAATGTTACGATTTTTTTAATTTGATGGCATTTGGCGGTGAAATGGTGGCATGAAATATACCAAGATGGGCCTTGATCAATACTTGAGGTTGTCTAGTATACTACACTAAAGCTAAAATTAACCCTAGAAGTTCCCTACATGCTCCCTAATCCCCTTCACTGCTGGGCATAATACACGTGTGGTGCGCAGTGGTATTTAGCGGCCTTCTAATTACCAAAAAGCAACGCCAAAGCCATATATGTCTGTTATTTCTGAACAAAGGGGATCCCAGAGAAGCATTTACAACCATATATGCCATAATTTCACAAGTTGTTTGTAAATAATTTCAGTGACAAATCTAAAGTTTGTGAAAAAATTTGTGAAAAAGTGAACAATTTTTTTTATTTGATCGCATTTGGCGGTGAAATGGTGGCTTGAAATATACCAAAATGGGCCTAGATCAATACTTTGGGATGTCTTTTAAAAAAATATATATACACGTCAAGGGATAGTCAAGAATTCCTGAAAGATATTAGTGTTCTAATGTAACTATAGCTAATTTTGAAAAAAAGTGGTTTGGAAATAGCCAAGTGCTACTTGTACTTATTGCCCTATAACTTGCAAAAAAAGCAAAGAACATGTAAACATTGGGTATTTCTAAGCTCAGGACAAAATTTAGAAACTTTTTACCATGGGTGTTTTTTGGTGGTTGTAGATGTGTAACAGATTTTGGGGGTCAAAGTTAGAAAAAGTGTGTTTTTTTCCATTTTTTCCTCATATTATATAATTTTTTTATAGTAAATTATAAGATATGATGAAAATAATGGTATTTTTAGAAAGTCCATTTAATGGCGAGAAAAATGGTATATAATGTGTATGGGTACAATAAATGAGTAAGAAGAAAATTACAGCTAAACACAAACACTGCAGAAATTTAAAAATAGCCCTGGTCCTTAAGGGAAAGAAATTGAAAAATGGCCTTGGTCCTTAAGGGGTTAAGTATATACCACTGCTTATTGCTTTTTTATTACAGCAATAAAACAGACTGTTAAATATCCCTTTAATGTACTCCATTTTCTTTTGACTGGTTGGATAAAAGTGTCATATTTTGATTAGTTGATTAAGGGATTGATCACAATCTTTTAGAATAAATCCAATGATTATCAACAGAAAAACCATATTCAATTCTATGGAGATTTTTCTTGATAAAACATTTGATAAGTTTTTAACGGATTGTGATTAATCTTATTTTGATTAGAGTTCTGCAATACGCTCTCCATATTCAGCATTGCACCAGCAGCTCACAAGAGCTGCTGGTGCAACGCCGCCCCCTGCAGACTCGCGGCCAATCGGCCGCCAGCAGGGAGGTGTCAATCAACCCGATCGTACTTGATCGGGTTGAATTGTGGCGATTCCTGTCCGCCTGTTTAGAGCAGGCGGACAGGGTTGTGGAACAGCGGTCTTTAGACCACTGCTCCATAACTTGTGTTTCTGGTGAGTCTGAAGACTCGCCAGAAACACGGGCCCACAAGCTCCATACAGAGCTTGATAAATGGGCCTCTAAGAGTAAACAAGATGCATATGGATTGTTACAAAAATCAAGGAGGATCTCACAACATAAATACATAAATAAATAGATTTAAAAAATATTGAACCACATTAACTATTAATGTTAAAGATTGAACCACATTAACTATTACTCAAATGGGACATTGTATCCTCTTGTAGTGCACTTCCATTTAATACAATCTAAACAAATACACTATTTGGCATTTGACTTCATATGATAATGTTCTTCACTCCTACATGTAATCAGTTATTATCTGTGCAACTGTCATCTATGATATTACAAAAATGTGCAATTTTCTTAAATAAGACACCTGATTGTTTGAAATTCAATCACTCACCTTGCATCACCTTGATTACTGATTTACATGTTTAGAAAATGTTTCACATTTGGTAATAGTTAAAAAGGGCATTTTTACCTTTTTACCTAGTAGAGTGAGCCAAGAATTTGAATTAAAGGGACAGTCTACACCAAAATGTTTCTTATTTAAAAAGATAGATAATCCCTTTATTACCCATTCCCTGTTTTTGCATAACCAACACAGTTATATTAATATGCTTTTTTTCCTCTGTGATTACCTTGTATCTAATCCTCTGCAGACAGCCTCCTTATCTAAGTGCTTTTGACAGACAGGCAGTGTAGTCAATCAGTGAAGACTCCTAAATAACTTCACGGGAGTGAGCACAATATTATCTATATGACACACATGAACTAATACTGTCTAACTGTGAAAAACTTTCAAAATGCTCTGAGCTAAGAGGCGGTTTTCAACGGTTTAGAAATCAGTTTGAGCCTAGCTAGGTTTAGCTTTTCAAAAATACCACCAAGGGAACAAAGCAAATTTGATGATAAAAGTAAATTGGAAAGTTGTTTAAAATTGCATGCCCTATCTGAATCATGAAAGTTTAGTTTTGACTTTACTGTCCCTTTAATTAACGTCAGCATACAGCAAGCAGAAAGTCAATAATGAGCACAATGTAAACCATGCATAAATATGTTTTTTTTTGGGGGGCTTCTGTTTTTGGGAAATTAGAACAAATTTCTGCTGCTATACTTTGTCAAGAGAAAAAAAATCTAAAAGTTTTTTGAACTGCCTCATGTTATTGTTTTTATTTATTTTTTGGCTGCAATTTTAAAACCATCAGCAGGCCAAAAAATTATTACAATCAATTTAAACTTGGCCTATATTTCTACTGCCTATTCAAGATACTGCTCCTACAACCCCCTTCACTCTTACAATACCTTATACATTTTCTCCTCTATCATGACCTTCTCCCATCACCAACACTTTTCTTACTTTCAACCTGATTAAATAAAACACTCTCCAAATTTTAATTTGTTCAGAGAAGCTTTTTACAAATAACATAAACAACACCACTCCTTCACCAAAATTACCATTTGACTCCTTGCCATAGTTGAACAATAAGCTGTCATGTAGTTAACATACCTTCTGCCGAATTCAGCCCAAAAGGTACATGGGTCAATCCATTTAAAGTGGTCCAACATAGGTTGCTTCACCATTTTTAATTATACTTATGTTTGAGTGATTACCTCTATGTGTTGGTATTGCAAAACCACTAGTTTTTTATTTTTATTTTACTTGGTTTAACCACGGCAGTCATTTTTGTGTCATGGGGCACAACAAATTTTGGTAAAATAGATGTTTACGGAGACCTCATTATCTCAGCTTGGGATGGTCCTAGCTCCTTGGAGCAAAAACATATATTTCAGATCACTTTACATATACATATATAAACATTTTGCACATTCTTGATCCTTTGACTTAGAACTTCTTATGGTGAAAATAGCTTAAAGTTCCACATTACGGTCAATTTATAATGGGAAGGGTTCAAGTCTGAGTTCTAAAATATTCTAGGGGGTACCTAGGTAAGTATTTTGTGCATGCAGAACATTTAAGGTTTGAGGCTTATTTAATTATTATTATTTTTTATGTAGGTGAGAGTGCAATTTTTAAAAATTTCTCCACATTTTCATGTAGATTATCTCTAGTGGGGGACAAGATAGGGACCTGAATTGTTTATAGATAAAAGTCCTCTATGGTAGCATTTTACTGTAAAAAAAGATTGATATTCCACTGGTTACAGAGCTTGGGCTAGTAAAAATCTGGGGGGAAAGTCTACTTTTATTCATGAGTTTTGAGAAAAACAATCACAACAAATAATAAAAATGAACAGTATTTTACACTTATTATGTTTATGATTGACATACAATAGCTTATGCTTTTCAATGAGCTCTAGAATTTTAAAGCATTTGATATTGGAAATAGTGAAGCATGATCTATCATCTTGGTGCAGGCACAAACATAACATTAGGGCAGGAAAACCTGTCTCTGCACATCTGGGCATGCCCGAACCTGCAAGTGTATGGACACAGCTTGTTAGTGTGTTGACTGAATTCTTGTGAGTTAAATGCTTGAGGAAGTGTGTTAGTTTCAAGCGATGCTGGAATATATTTTATTTAAACATGGAAATACAGTGTTCTCTTGAAGGTTTTACAAATGAATAGTGTCATAAACAGAGCTATGTGGAAGTGACTACAGCTCAGAAGAAAAGGAGTTACTGTGTTTAAAGGGACAGTCTAGTCAAAATTAAACTTTCATGATTCAGATAGGGCATGCCATTTCTTTCATGTAATTAGCAAGAGTCCATGAGCTAGTGACGTATGGGATATACATTCCTACCAGGAGGGGCAAAGTTTCCCAAACCTCAAAATGCCTATAAATACACCCCTCACCACACCCACAAATCAGTTTTACAAACTTTGCCTCCTATGGAGGTGCTGAAGTAAGTTTGTGCTAGATTCTACATTGATATGCGCTCCGCAGCAGGTTGGAGCCCGGTTTTCCTCTCAGCGTGCAGTGAATGTCAGAGGGATGTGAGGAGAGTATTGCCTGTTTGAATTCAATGATCTCCTTCTACGGGGTCTATTTCATAGGTTCTCTGTTATCGGTCGTAGAGATTCATCTCTTACCTCCCTTTTCAGATCGACGATATACTCTTATATACCATTACCTCTACTGATTCTCGTTTCAGTACTGGTTTGGCTTTCTACTACATGTAGATGAGTGTCCTGGGGTAATTAAGTCTTATTTTCTGTGACACTCTAAGCTATGGTTGGGCACTTTTGTATAAAGTTCTAAATATATGTATTCAAACATTTATTTGCCCTAACTCAGGATGTTCAACGTTCCTTATTTCAGACAGTCAGTTTCATATTTGGGATAATGCATTTCAATAAATCATTTTTTTCTTACCTTAAAATTTGACTTTTTTCCTGTGGGCTGTTAGGCTCGCGGGGGCTGAAAATGCTTCATTTTATTGCGTCATTCTTGGCGCTGACTTTTTTGGCGCAAAAAGTTTTTTCTGTTTCCAGCGTCATACGTGTCGCCGGAAGTTGCGTCATTTTTTACGTTTTTTTGCGCCAAAAGTGTTGGCGTTCCGGATGTGGCGTCATTTTTGGCGCCAAAAGCATTTAGGCGCCAAATAATGTGGGCGTCTTTTTTGGCGCTAAAAAAATATGGGCGTCACTTTTGTCTCCACATTATTTAAGTCTCATTATTTTTTGCTTCTGGTTGCTAGAAGCTTGTTCCCTGGCATTTTTCCCCATTCCTGAAACTGTCATTTAAGGAATTTGATCAATTTTGTTTTATATGTTGTTTTTTCTATTACATATTGCAAGATGTCCCAGATTGACACTGAGTTAGAAGATACTTCTGGAAAAACGCTGCCTGGTGCTGGATCTATCAAAGTTAAGTGTATCTGTTGTAAACTTATGGTATCTGTTCCTCCAGCTGTTGTTTGTAATGAATGTCACGACAAACTTGTTAATGCAGATAATATTTCCTTTAGTAATGTTACATTACCTGTTGTGGTTCCATCAACATCTAATACTCAGAGTGTTCCTGTTAACATAAGAGATTTTGTTTCTAAATCTATTAAGAAGGCTATGTCTGTTATTCCCCCTTCTAGTAAACGCAAAAGGTCTTTTAAAACTTCTCATTTTTCAGATGAATTTTTAAATGAACATCATCATTCTGATTCTGATAGTGGTTCCTCTGGTTCAGAGGATTCTGTCTCAGAGGTTGATGCTGATAAATCTTCATATTTATTCAAAATGGAATTTATTCGTTCTTTACTTAAAGAGGTTTTAATTGCTTTAGAAATAGAGGATTCTGGTCCTCTTGATACTAAATCTAAACGTTTAAATAAGGTTTTTAAATCTCCTGTAGTTATTCCAGAAGTTTTTCCTGTCCCTGATGCTATTTCTGAAGTAATGTCCAGGGAATGGAATAATTTGGGTAATTCATTTACTCCTTCTAAACGTTTTAAGCAATTATATCCTGTGCCATCTGACAGATTAGAATTTTGGGACAAAATCCCTAAGGTTGATGGGGCTGTCTCTACTCTTGCTAAACATACTACTATTCCTACGGCAGATAGCACTTCCTTTAAGGATCCTTTAGATAGGAAGATTGAATCCTTTCTAAGAAAAGCTTACTTATGTTCAGGTAATCTTCTTAGACCTGCTATATCTTTAGCGGATGTTGCTGCAGTTTCAACTTTTTGGTTAGAAGCTTTAGCGCAACAAGTAACAGATCATAACTCTCATAGCATTGTTAATCTTCTTCAACATGCTTATAACTTTATTTGTGATGCCATCTTTGATATCATTAGAGTTGATGTCAGGTATATGTCTCTAGCTATTTTAGCTAGAAGAGCTTTATGGCTTAAAACTTGGAATGCTGATATGTCTTCTAAGTCAACTTTGCTTTCCCTTTCTTTCCAGGGTAATAAATTATTTGGTTCTCAGCTGGATTCTATTATCTCAACTGTTACTGGAGGGAAAGGAACTTTTGTACCACAGGATAAAAAATCTAAAGGTAAATTTAGGTCTAATAATCGTTTTCGTTCCTTTTGTCACAATAAGGAACAAAAGCCTGATCCTTCGCCCTCAGGAGCGGTATCAGTTTGGAAACCATCTCCAGTCTGGAATAAGTCCAAGCCTTTTAGAAAACCAAAACCAGCTCCCAAGTCCACATGAAGGTGCGGCCCTCATTCCAGCTCAGCTGGTAGGGGGCAGATTACGTTTTTTCAAACAAATTTGGATCAATTCAATTCACAATCTTTGGATTCAAAACATTGTTTCAGAAGGGTACAGAATTGGCTTCAAGATAAGGCCTCCTGCAAAGAGATTTTTTCTTTCCCGTGTCCCAGTAAATCCAGCAAAGGCTCAAGCATTTCTGAAATGTGTTTCAGAACTAGAGTTGGCTGGAGTAATTATGCCAGTTCCAGTTCTGGAACAGGGACTGGGGTTTTATTCAAATCTCTTCATTGTACCAAAGTAGGAGAATTCCTTCAGACCAGTTCTGGATCTAAAAATATTGAATCGTTATGTAAGGATACCAACATTCAAAATGGTAACTATAAGGACTATTCTGCCTTTTGTTCAGCAAGGGCATTATATGTCCACAATAGATTTACAGGATGCATATCTGCATATTCCGATTCATCCAGATCACTATCAGTTTCTGAGATTCTCTTTCCTAGACAAGCATTACCAGTTTGTGGCTCTGCCGTTTGGCCTAGCAACAGCTCCAAGGATTTTTACAAAGGTTCTCGGTGCCCTTCTGTCTGTAATCAGAGAACAGGGTATTGTAGTATTTCCTTATTTGGACGATATCTTGGTACTTGCTCAGTCTTCACATTTAGCAGAATCTCATACGAATCGACTTGTGTTGTTTCTTCAAGATCATGGTTGGAGGATCAATTTACCGAAAAGTTCATCGATTCCTCAAACAAGGGTTACCTTTTTAGGTTTCCAGATAGATTCAGTGTCCATGACTCTGTCTCTGACAGACAAGAGACGTCTAAAATTGATCTCAGCTTGTCGAAACCTTCAATCACAATCATTCCCTTCGGTAGCCTTATGCATGTAAATTCTAGGTCTTATGACTGCTGCATCGGATGCGATCCCCTTTGCTCGTTTTCACATGCGACCTCTTCAGCTCTGTATGCTGAACCAGTGGTGCAGGGATTACACAAATATATCTCAATTAATATCTTTAAAACCGATTGTACGACACTCTCTGACGTGGTGGACAGATCACCATCGTTTAGTTCAGGGGGCTTCTTTTGTTCTTCCGACCTGGACTGTAATTTCAACAGATGCAAGTCTGACAGGTTGGGGAGCTGTTTGGGGGTCTCTGACAGCACAAGGGGTTTGGGAATCTCAGGAGGTGAGATTACCAATCAATATTTTGGAACTCCGTGCAATTTTCAGAGCTCTTCAGTCTTGGCCTCTTCTAAAGAGATAATTGTTCATTTGTTTTCAGACAGACAATGTCACAACTGTGGCATACATCAATCATCAAGGAGGGACTCACAGTCCTCTGGCCATGAAAGAAGTATCTCGAATTCTGGTATGGGCGGAATCCAGCTCCTGTCTAGTTTCTGCGGTTCATATCCCAGGTATAGACAATTGGGAAGCGGATTATCTCAGTCGCCAAACGTTACATCCGGGCGAATGGTCTCTTCACCCAGAGGTATTTCTTCAGATTGTTCAAATGTGGGGTCTTCCAGAAATAGATCTGATGGCTTCTCATCTAAACAAGAAACTTCCCAGGTATCTGTCCAGATCCCGGGATCCTCAGGCGGAGGCAGTGGATGCATTATCACTTCCTTGGAAGTATCATCCTGCCTATATCTTTCCGCCTCTAGTTCTTCTTCCAAGAGTAATCTCCAAGATTCTGAAGGAATGCTCGTTTGTTCTGCTGGTGGCTCCAGCATAGCCTCACAGGTTTTGGTATGCGGATCTTGTCCGGGTGGCCTCTTGCCAACCGTGGACTCTTCCGTTAAGACCAGACCTTCTGTCACAAGGTCCTTTTTTCCATCAGGATCTCAAATCCTTAAATTTAAAGGTATGGAGATTGAACGCTTGATTCTTAGTCAAAGAGGTTTCTCTGACTATGTGATTAATACTATGTTACAGGCTCATAAATCTGTATCTAGGGAGATATATTATAGAGTCTGGAAGACTTATATTTCTTGGTATCTTTCTCATCATTTTTCCTGGCATTCTTTTAGAATTCCGAGAATTTTACAGTTTCTTCAGGATGGTTTGGATAAAGGTTTGTCTGCAAGTTCCTTGAAAGGACAAATCTCTGCTCTTTCTGTTCTTTTTCACAGAAAGATTGCTAATCTTCCTGATATTCATTGTTTTGTACAAGCTTTGGTTCGTATAAAACCTGTCATTAAGTCAATTTCTCCTCCTTGGAGTTTGAATTTGGTTCTGGGGGCTCTTCAAGCTCCTCCGTTTGAACCTATGCATTCTTTGGGTATTAAATTACTTTCTTGGAAAGTTTTGTTCCTTTTGGCCATCTCTTCTGCCAGAAGAGTCTCTGAATTATCTGCTCTTTCTTGTGAGTCTCCTTTTCTGATTTTTCATCAGGATAAGGTGGTGTTGCGAACTTCTTTTAAATTTTTACCTAAGGTTGTGAATTCTAACAACATTAGTAGAGAAATTGTGGTTCCTTCATTATGTCCTAATCCTAAGAATTCTAAGGAGAAATCATTGCATTCTTTGGATGTAGTTAGAGCTTTGAAATATTATGTTGAAGCTACTAAGAATTTCCGAAAGACTTCTAGTCTATTTGTTATCTTTTCCGGTTCTAGGAAAGGTCAGAAGGCTTCTGCCATTTCTTTGGCATCTTGGTTGAAATCTTTAATTCATCATGCTTATGTCGAGTCGGGTAAAACTCCGCCTCAAAGGATTACAGCTCATTCTACTAGGTCAGTTTCTACTTCCTGGGCATTTAAGAATGAAGCTTCGGTTGATCAGATTTGCAAAGCAGCAACTTGATCTTCTTTGCATACTTTTACTAAATTCTACCATTTTTATGTGTTTTCTTCTTCTGAAGCAGTTTTTGGTAGAAAAGTACTTCAGGCAGCTGTTTCAGTTTGATTCTTCTGCTTATAATTTCAGTTTTTTTCATTATAAGATTTAAACTTTGTTTTGGGTGTGGATTATTTTCAGCGGAATTGGCTGTCTTTATTTTATCCCTCCCTCTCTAGTGACTCTTGCGTGGAAGATCCACATCTTGGGTAGTCATTATCCCATATGTCACTAGCTCATGGACTCTTGCTAATTACATGAAAGAAAACATAATTTATGTAAGAACTTACCTGATAAATTAATTTCTTTCATATTAGCAAGAGTCCATGAGGCCCACCCTTTTTGTGGTGGTTATGATTTTTTTGTATAAAGCACAATTATTCCAATTCCTTATTTTTTATGCTTTCGCACTTTTTTTTATCACCCCACTTCTTGGCTATGCGTTAAACTGATTTGTGGTTGTGGTGAGGGGTGTATTTATAGGCATTTTGAGGTTTGGGAAACTTTGCCCCTCCTGGTAGGAATGTATATCCCATACGTCACTAGCTCATGGACTCTTGCTAATATGAAAGAAATGAATTTATCAGGTAAGTTCTTACATAAATTATGTTTTTAAACAACTTTCCAATTGACTTTTATCAATAAATTTGCTTTGTTCCCTTGGTGGTATTTTTGAAAAGCTAAACCTAGGCAGGCTCAAACTGATTTATAAACTGTTGAAAACCGCCTCCTAGCTCAGAGCATTTTGAAAGTTTTTCACAGTTAGACCGTACTAGTTCATGTGTGTCATATAGATAACATTGTGCTCACTACCGTGGAGTAATTTAGGAGTCTGCACTGGTTGGCTAAACTGTATGTCTGTCAAAAGCACTGAGATAAGGGGGCAGTCTGCAGAGGCTTAGATACAAGGTAATCACAAAGGTAAAACATATATTAATATAACTGTGTTGGTTATGCAAAACTGGGGGATGGGTAATAAAGGGATTATCTATCTTTTTAAACAATAAAAATTCTGGTGTAGACTGTCCCTTTAAGGGTAGCATGTGAAGTTACATCAGTCTGTAAGTTACATGAAAACAAGTTTCCCTATTTGGTAACAGTTATTGTAATCCCTTGGAATATCACAAAAAAACTATTACAAAAGTACTATGAGAAATTTGATTAGAGCACATACCAAAGGAAAATAACTATCCTCTAAAACTTGTCCCTAGTAGGTCACTGTGTCCCACCTGCTATGTGTTTCTGATTGAAAAATAAACGTGTTTGGAGCAGAGAGAGAACTATGTATTACCTGAAGATTCTCTTCAGAAGGTTGACTCAGTTTGTGCTGCTTTTGGAGTATCCCCTGCAACCAAGATTAGGAAGATAAGTGCAGATAAAAGGCAAAGTGCTTTGAGAGCTAAAGTAGGAAGGATTTCCAAAACTTTGAATAGAAATCTGTAAGACTCGTTTGATGAGACGATTCCAGAAGAGTAAAACAGTGCCAAAACTATCAACAGAAGAATATGACAGATTATTTGAGGCTCTTAAAGAAAAGTGTGTCAAAGCAAAGAAAGAAGACATAGTTACAATTTTCAGCCTATTACAAAGTTCATGGTCACAGAAAAAACTCAGCAAGGAATTTGATGTCTCCAAACAATTGGTGAAACTAAGTAGAACACTAGTGAAGGCACATCCTTACCGAGACATTAAAGATTATCTGTTTGGGGGCGTGGCTAGGCAGCGGCCATAGCTGGTCTCAAATTATAAAGATCCCAGTCCTTCTTTACTAATCTGCTGATTATCATAGACGATCCGCTCCATCCTATCCCATATATGTGAGATATATTTCTATCAGCTGTTTCTGATTCGATTGCTATAGACATTATTTTTATTTGCTGACTTGGAATTAATCTAGCCCGCTGCGGCCTACAAACCTGTTCTTAGCACCCCCCTTGGTACTCTAAGTACAGCAGCTTTGGATCTGCTACTACTATACAACTATCAAGCTACATTACTGTCTTATACAACGTAGAATGGAGGATAAACAGTCGCTAATATTAACACTCTTTAAGTCCCTAGAGTCTAAGATGGATGATGAATTTGCTGAACTCTCTGCATTCTGTTGCTCTATGGGCAGCAGCAACACTAGAACACATAAAGAACGGAGCATAAATCTGACAGGGGAGCAGCACAAGACCTACTGCAGAGAATGGAGACAGGGTTACTACAGCCGACAACAGAGTTCCGCTACGAGACTTCAGAGTCCCTCCATCACGCAAACAATATAACCTCTGTGGAACTTCTACAGCCCACACAACACCCACCTATGAGGCCTCAGGTTTTAACTACCACAAGGAGTGAAGCGGCTGATCATCCGGAAGGGAGTCAGAAAGCAGCGACTTTAATTTTAGCACCCGAGAGCACCGCAAACATGTTCCTACTTCTGAAAGGGCTGAAGAATCCACGAGTACAGTAAGCTTTGTGACCGTAACCGCCACAACCTCTATCATAGCTAACGGACTAGTACCTTTATACACAGCATCTCACCGATCCTGGTACACAGTCCCACTTCAATCCCTAGCCGACAGCAAATCCCATGTGTGGAAGACGAAGCCACTTCTATCAACTACAGTGTTTCTTTTCTGTCGTACCAAAATTGGTATCGGATTAACTTCTCCTAATTTAAGCCTAGAGGTTTGGGAGCTATCCATCGTTCTATAGCCATCTGAACTTCGGCTGGTCCACAGGTTACAGGTGGTCATGACTCAGAATAAGATACAGGACTTCTAAATATACATATTTCGACCCTAACATTGTTAAGCACATCATATTATCCCCTCCTATTGGCGTGCTATTCATGATGGACACATGTCTGATCTCAGCACATTAAGAGGAGGTTATATAATGTTAGTTTGGACACATACTATTGAAAAACCTAGCCTCCACTTTGTTCAGCAGGCATCATATGTCATATGGAATTTGAAGCAACAAATGATCTAGATAACTCATATACTACGCTTTATTATTCAATGCTCATATCCAGCTTGAGTTCCCTGTATAACGTTGATCTAGGTTTTTTGTTTTTTTAATCAAAGTTTTTTATTGAGGTATTTCTTAAAATAACAACCACATTCTGTTGACAGAAGTTGAAATAACAAATTGTGTAAACATGTTAACATAAAGGAGAACACAAAACATGTTCAGCTGATTATATCGCTCTGAACATCCAAACATAACATTATTCTTCACATAGATATTCCTAATTGACCAATCCAAAGGCAACTGATAGTTAGAGCAGACACAATGACAAGATGTGATATACCTTTAAATTTGCACATCACAAGTACTTCCTTCCTATTTAAGGAAACACTCTAGCCTCATTCTGGGCCTGAAAATTGAAGTTGTTTCTTCACAGTTCACTTTGTCTCCTGTGAAATAACTTTGCTCTTAGACTTTACTAAGTCTTTCAGGTCCTTAAGCTCATTTCTTACTATATGCGCTGCATATTCTGTTGCTGCCTTTACTCTCTACCGGAACCAGCCTCCCAGATTACTACGCTTACCGGAAATTCTTACTACAGACGCAGAAGTCGCGCTCACACTGAGCGGTCACCGGAGCTCAATCTGCCTGCCTGTCACCTCCTCTTAGCTCTCTCATACCCACGCTGCCTCAACCTCCCTGGTTACAAGCTAAGTACCGCTCTCCACGCACAAATACTTACCTTGTTATTTTTGCATCAATCCTATATACGATTGCCTTTTTGTATATTAACCTGTCATCTGGAAAAGTACTTTTGATACGTATTTGGGATATATGAGAGTGTGTTTGGACTGTATATATTTTATTGATTGCTTGTGTGAGTGCGTGAAAACCTTGCTTATACATAAAAGCAACAACTTTACCCTGGATATTATTGAACTGCCATTTGAGTGATTTAACCCATTTATTACTCTCATTTTCTCTGTGGTTCTCCTTGTTATATCATTCTTATATCAGTGCCTATCCACATTTTCTTATGTGTTATTGCAAGATATAATTTCATGTATATTAAATCAATTACTAAACTAATGCCTCACCTTATATAACAAGTTGAACAAGTGATTTCTTCTTGCTTATTATAAGAAAAGAGCAACAAAACCTTTATTTTTGTCATAGATTTGTATTCAACATTTAAAGTGATTGTGAATATCACAGAATTTTCAGGCCTATAAAATATAGGACATAACCACTAATAATAAATATGGATCCCAGTGAAATAAAGAATGAAATCACTAATATCAATCAAAAATTGGAATACTTAGCAAGGGCTTTAACTGAATTACAAACAGAAAACAAGGCACTTAAAACACTAGTAAAAGAATGTTTACCTGTGAAAAGTTTAGAAACACCTGAACCACATATTAATTACCCACAAACCTTCACTGGTAAACGAAATGAATATAGAGATTTTAAAAATGCTTGTAATTTACTTTTCTCACTTAGGCCTAAGACTTATCATTCTGAAAGAATCAAAGTGTGCACCACTATCTCTTTCCTCCAGGGGGAGCCCCGCTCATGGGCTAATAGATTTTTTGAGAATAACCATTCAATACTTGATTCTTTGGAAGAATTTTTTCTAGCAATGACATCCTTATATGAGGACTCTCACATCACCGCAGAAACAAAACTAAGAACTTTGAAACAAGGAAAAAGGAACGTAGAAGAATACATCACTGAGTTCCAAATGTGGATTGATGATTCTAAGTGGAATGAAATAAGCTTAAAGAACCAATTCAGATTGGGACTTTCTGAAGCGTTAAAAGATGAGTTGTCCCACTTGGAGATGCCTGAATCTTTAAACGGTCTCATAAAATTGAGCACAACTCTGGATCGTAGACTACGCGAAAGGAAGGCTGAAAGGGCTTCTTTTGATGGAACACTGCGACGTTCATATCATTACACTCCAACCCAGGAAAAGGGTACATCAAATCAAACTCCAATGGAAATTGGAGCTATAAGGGGACCCCTTACTCCCGAAGAAAAGGCCAGACGTAAATCTGAAAACCTTTGTTTATATTGTGGGCAAAAGGATCATTCCGTCTCAAACTGCCCAAATCTTCTAAGACAAAAAAAGGGTAAGATGCATATAAAACATAATATTTTACTCCTTGCTCAAAACCCTCAACTGACTGTTGATCTTTCTTTACAGTGGGATCAGAAAAACATACGATCTAAAGCGTTGATCGATTCTGGGGCAGCCGGAAATTATATTGATATTTCTTTTGTTAAATTAAATAAAATCCCTATTGTTTGCAAGGCACAACCAGTATCTGTTAAACTCATTGACGGCACACACATACAAAATGGTCCCATTACACATCAAACAATACCACTTTTAGCGACTACTGATAAAAGCCATACTGAATATCTGTCCTTTGATTTAATCACTATCCATATGCATACTCTTATTCTAGGATTTTCTTGGCTAAACAAACATAATCCCAGCATTGACTGGTCAAGCACACAGGTAACTTTAGAATCACCATTCTGTTTAAATACCTGTAATCCTTTTCAGCTAATCTCTACCATAGAAAAAGAACTACCAGAAATTTATCAGGATCTGGCAGAGGTGTTTGACTTAAAAGAAGCAGAAAATCTCCCTCCTCATAGGGAGTTTGACTGCCCTATTGATATAATACCAGGGTCTCAAATACCTCACGGTAAAATATACCCATTATCACAAGAAGAGTTAACTTATTTACGCTCTTATCTCGACGACAACCTCCGAAAGGGTTTTATATCACATTCAACATCACCAGCATCAGCTGGAATGTTTCTAGTACGTAATAAAGACGGTACTATAAGACCTATCATTGATTATAGAGCTTTAAATGAAATAACTATTAAAAACAGATACCCTCTACCACTTATACCTGAATTACTAGAACGATTGAATGAAGCAACTATCTATTCCAAACTTGACCTTAAGGGGGCTTATAACCTCATACTTATGAAAGAAGGTCACGAATGGAAAACCGCCTTTAGAACCCGCTACGGGCTTTTCCAATATAATGTGATGCCGTTTGGTCTGAGCAATGCTCCCGCAACCTTTCAGCATTTTATTAATGAAATATTCCATGATCTCATGGACATTTGTGTTATCATATACTTAGATGACATCTTGATATATTCCAAAACTTCCTCTGAACACGAAAAGCACGTAAGATGGGTACTCACTCGTCTTAAGGAACACAAATTATACGCAAAGTTAGAAAAATGCGTGTTCCATGTTTCTAAGATAAAATTCTTAGGTTATATACTCACTCCTAATAAAATACAAATGGATCCTGAAAAGATTTCTGCTATTATTGATTGGCCTATTCCCGCCACTGTAAAATCACTGCAACGCTTCATTGGTTTCGCCAATTTTTACCGAAAGTTTATTAAAAAAATTTCTTCAATAGTCAGACCACTAACCCAATTAACCAGTGTTAATCAAAAATTCAAGTGGTCTGACAAAGCACAAGAAACCTTTGATACTCTTAAATAACTATTCACTACTGCTCCAATACTTTCGCTCCCCAATTTTGAAGCTCAATTCCAACTCAAAGTGGATGCCTCAAACACTGGCATAGGAGCAGTACTTTCTCAAAAGCAAGGTGATGATGGTGAAATACACCCAATCGCTTTTTTCTCCAGAACATTAACTAGTGCTGAAGTTAACTATAGTGTGGGTGATAAGGAACTTCTGGCTATAAAGAGTGCTCTAGAACAATGGAGACACCTCTTAGAAGGATCAAAACTTCCCTTCATAATATTTACTGACCATAAGAACCTTGAATACTTGAAGAAGAACAAAACTTTGACAGCCAGACAAGCAAGATGGTCTTTATTCTTAGACCGCTTTAACTTCATCATCACCTACAAACCAGGAACTCAAAATACGAAAGCTGATGCTTTATCTAGAATATCAGAAACTTCACCCCATGATCCACCTAATTATACTATCTCACCTGAAAAGTTCATTGGTGTCCTCACACCTTTAGAACAAGAAGTACATAATGCCTTAAAAGAAGATACAATACCTCACCAGTATTGTTCCAAAGACCCTCAAACCGGCCTATACTATCATAACAATCAATTATATGTACCAGAGAGTATCAGATCATCAGTCCTCTCACATACCCATGATGATATCATTTCTGGACATCCGGGAATCCAAAAAACCATTGACCTCACCAGACGTAATTTCTGGTGGCCAGGTATGAATAAATACATCTATGAATATGTATCCGGGTGTGAGAATTGTGCTCGAAACAAATTAGTTCACAAAAGACCAATTGGTTTACTCACACCTCTGCCTATTCCGGATAAACCATGGAGTACCATAGCAATGGATTTCATTGTTGAATTACCTATTTCACAACAAAATAACACAATCATGGTAATAGTGGATCATTTAACCAGACTAGCACATTTCATCCCTCTCAAGGGATTACCCACAGCTATAACAACTGCTAGTGTTTTTCTTGACCAAGTAGTTAGATTACATGGACTACCGACCAACATAGTTACAGACAGGGGAACCCAGTTTACATCCTCTTTCTGGAGATCTCTATGTAAACTGTTAAAGATTGACCATCGTTATACGACTGCTTTCCATCCCCAGACAAATGGACTAACAGAGAGACTGAATCAGACCATAGAGCAATTCTTACGTTGTTATATATCACATCTTCAAGATGACTGGTCAGTTTATCTCCCCATGGCTGAATTCACATATAACAATTCATTAAGCGCCTCTATCAAAACCTCCCCCTTTCATGCGACATATGGTTTTCACCCTAACACTATATCTCTTTCTAGTAAAGCAGTAAATTCCCCTGTAGCTACGGAATTTACATCCAATCTCCAAGAAAGACTAAATGTCCTGAAGTTGTTTCTTCACAGTTCACTTTGTCTCCTGTGAAATAACTTTGCTCTTAGACTTTACTAAGTCTTTCAGGTCCTTAAGCTCATTTCTTACTTTATGCGCTGCATATTCTGTTGCTGCCTTTACTCTCTACCGGAACCAGCCTCCCAGATTACTACGCTTACCGGAACTTCTTACTACAGATGCCGAAGTCACGCTCACACTGAGCGGTCACCGGAGCTCAATCTGCCTGCCTGTCACCTCCTCTTAGCTCTCTCATACCCACGCTGCCTCAACCTCCCTGGTTACAAGCTAAGTACCGCTCTCCACGCACAAATACTTACCTTGTTATTTTTGCATCAATCCTATATACGATTGCCTTTTTGTATATTAACCTGTCATCTGGAAAAGTAATTTTGATACGTATTTGGGATATATGAGAGTGTGTTTGGACTGTATATATTTTATTGATTGCTTGTGTGAGTGCGTGAAAACCTTGCTTATACATAAAAGCAACAACTTTACCCTGGATATTATTGAACTGCCATTTGAGTGATTTAACCCATTTATTACTCTCATTTTCTCTGTGGTTCTCCTTGTTATATCATTCTTATATCAGTGCCTATCCACATTTTCTTATGTGTTATTGCAAGATATAATTTCATGTATATTAAATCAATTACTAAACTAATGCCTCACCTTATATAACAAGTTGAACAAGTGATTTCTTCTTGCTTATTATAAGAAAAGAGCAACAAAACCTTTATTTTTGTCATAGATTTGTATTCACCATTTAAAGTGATTGTGAATATCACACAAAACAAGTATTCACAATTCTTCATACCTGGTTGTAGGGTGTACACAATAGAATGATACCTCGTTTTCTAAAGATAAGAAGTTAAGCTTTGCTCCCTGAAAGACATGGTCACCTTATAGCGTGATATTTTATAAATACTTATGATAAAAGAAGAGTCAAGCTTATTTAAATAGAAAGGGATAATGGCAAGTTGTAATTATTAATGTCTTAGAGTAAAAGAGTCAAATACCAATAATTCCAGGTCAATCAAATTCATCATACTATATTAGAAACATCACTATCTTTACCAAAGTCATAAGGACAATACTTAAACTTAGTTCACAATTCAATGATGTCTTTACTTTGAGTATTATATCAGTTAACCGACTCAATAAACGGAATCTATGTTATGACAACTTGTATCAATGATAACAAAGTGACAGATTAATACCGCTAAAATATTCACCAAAATGGGTGAATGCTGACTAAATGATAAAGAGTATTTTCTCTATTTTATATACAAACTTAGTCAATTGGAGGGGGGGGGGGTGAGCTAATGGCGCAGTTCTCAGTCTTTTAGGCTGTGTTTTGTAGACTTAAGTTAAAATCTCCGTCCCTTGAAGGGGGAAGATGAGATAATGGAGCAAACTGCAATCTAACAAGTTATATATTTTAACCTTAAAATGGAAATGCTATTGTGTGGAGCTCTTCTATACGGCGAGGAGCTGAAATATTAATATAAAGTGAGTATAATTGAGAGGGGGAAGTTTAAGGTAGGGGAAACAGCACAGCGACACAAGGGGATTTTGAATATTAATTACCTTTTAGAAGCCTAGTATACATTTACAACTAAACATAAAAAGGAACATGCATCAACATCAATTTAGATTTTCCACAGTTCTCCTCACTCTCCCACGATCCCTAAATTGTTCAACTGTTGTCGTTATATAAGTAGGGTAATTACCCCCACTGAAAGCCTGTGATATTCACATGGGAGAGCAACAAGACCAATGCGAGTCAAATGGAACCCCTAGAATAAAATTATATTTATGATGGAATAAACACCTAACTCTAGGGATATGACTTATCCTAATAGGAATAGTAAATAACATTTTGGGAACATATGAAATAAGTAACTGAGAACTACAAGGGACACTGAACCCAATTTTTTTTCTTTTGTGATTCAGATAGAGCATGAAATTTTAAGCAACTTTCTAATTTACTCCTATTATCATTTTTTTTTTATTCTCTTGGTATCTTTATTTCAAATGCAAGAATGTAAGTTGCCGGCCCATTTTTGGTGAACAACCTGGGTTGTCCTTGCTGATTGGTGGATACATTCATCCACCAATAAGAAAAGTGCTATCCAGAGTCCTGAACCAAAAAAAAAGCTTAGATGCATTATTTTTCAAATAAAGATAGAAAGAGAACAAACTAAAATTTATAATAGGAGTAAATTAGAAAGTTTCTTAAAAGGGCATGCTCTATCTAAATCGCAAAGAAAAAAATTGGGTTCAGTATCCCTTTAAATATCAACATAAATTTCAGGCCTTGGTCCAGAGAGGTTATAGCATAGCTCTTGCTTTCATGTTGGAAGAATAGCCTCACCGGTAATCCCACCTCTACTTGATCCCTGATTTCCTGAGATTCTGTGTGATTGGAGCAAATTATCTTCTTTTTGCTAGAGTAAATTAAGAGAGATCAGGAAACAGCTGTTTGCCTTTAAGTTTTTCTGAAGAGGATTTGTTGGTGAAGGCTTCTCTCAACAGACGCTCTTTGAATGTGAAATAATGAAGTCATATTATCAATTCCCTGGGTAAGTCTTAGACCATTGCTCCAGGTCTAAGAGCTCTATGAGCCCTGTCTATCAAAGTGTTCAAATCCTGTAGGGAGCCCAAAAGTTCCTTGAACAAGCTCATTAGATAGGCAGGTAATTCGGCAGTGCCGATGTCCTCTGAGATGCCCTGTATTATAACTTTGTTAAAGCGAGATCTGTCTTCTATATCCGCCAACTTTGATTCTAAATCAGCAATGTTTTCCGTCAGCGTTTGAGCATATGATAACAAGTTTGCCTGATCTATGGCTGGGTCTACTTATTTCCTTTCCAAGGTCTCTGTTCTCTCTCATTGTGAGTTCAAATCTCTCCTTAAATCGGCCACAAAACTTTGTATCTCATTTTTAAGTGAGGAATAATGATTATCAATTTTAGATGATAATGCATTAATGGAGTCTAGAGCTTGTGAGTCTGTATGTGATGATCTCATCTTCATTGAAGGTTCTAGGTCTGGCATGTCTTTGTATGATAGGTGTGATTCTCTAGACTCTTGGTCTGAGCAATCTCTGTCTGACTGTATCTTGCTGTTGAAATGATCTGCGACAGTGCGTTTAGGACCCTCAGGGTGCCTTTGCTGTTGCTTTTTCCTATTAGAGTACACCATCTTTGCACAAGATAGGGCTACTGAGTAAGCTGTATATGAGATTTGGCTAAGAAACTTTGTATTGTAGAAACAGCTTTCCACCGGCAGGATCATTGTAAATTTCTCAGGCACTTGCTACCCTGGGGTACCCACTAACTGGCTATAAATCTGCAGTTGCTCAATCCCCTACTCTCCCCTTATATGGGTGTTTTAGCAGAGGGACATGCTCTTGGGTAATTTATCCATATTAACACTCCATCTCATAAATGCAGTAAAGTCACAGTAGTATGGTAATAAAGAACTGAGGGAAGTAGTAGATACTGGCACTGCTCCCCAGGGAAGGTGTCCTCACTGGACGAAGATGAGAAAGGGAGTTAGGGTATGACCTGCTAACACTGAGTTCAGTAGGAAAGGGGGAGTGAGAGAGTGCCCAATAGACTGTCAGTCGAATTTTCTCACACCAGGCCCCTACTTCAGTGATTCCAAACTCTGTGTAGTTAACATGCCATGTTTTTCTATAGAACCCTCAATATGTGACAAATTTATCAGTCCAGGAGACAATGTAATCCACCTCTGGGTCCCTTTAGATATTATTCACTATATAGACTTCTAGTGAAGCAGGCAGGATGGCCGTACAATAGGACTGAATAAAACACCAAAGCAGGGGAACTTGGTTCAATCAGGAGTGCTGCCACAACTTAGTAATTAGCTTCCACTGGGCTCCTGTAGTATTTGCCACAGTCTCCGCTCCCCAAACACTAAAGTTCCCAGTGTGACTGAGTTCATTGAAAACTGTGTGGCCTCTAAGATGGCGGTTTACATGCCAAATCCCTCAATTTCTCTAAGTGGCCAGAAAGAAGGGTAAAACCCGTATCTCACCCTCTGAAGACAATGCACAATCGGGAACCAGTACTCAACTGCCTCCGGAGCTCCACTACTTGATGCCACCTTCCACTCAGCTCCCCAGCCTGTGTGAGAAACTCTGCTCGTCACCTATGCCAGAACAGACTGCTCTGCTGCGATCACTAGAAGGTAGGTTCTGCACACGGTCTCAGCAATTTGTAAGCCTCTGGAGAGGAGCCCTGACCCTCTGTAGGAAAAAGCCACAGCTGCTAAGTACAGTCTTCTCTGCCTGTTGTACAGGCCCAGCTGCAGTCCGCGATCAGCTATGTGCCAAATTTGATTAGTAGCTAGAGCTGGATATTGGGTGTCCGCTAGTTTTGCACTCTTGTCTAAGACTCTAAGCTATAAGGACAACTTTTTGCAAGCTATAGAAACTCTCAGACTGTAGGACTAAACTTAAATTATAAATTAATATTCCTGAGCTCCACACTTTTGCATCCTCTTAGTTTGATGGTTAACTCTGCCCCCTCTGATCTAGGTTTTGTATATTCCCAAATGCACATATTCCCATAGGTCTGCTATAATCCCATACAGTGCTTATGTAGAACTCTACCTTATCCTTTATATTCCTCATCAGCACACGCCTCACCTCAGTCAATTTTATCCTCCATTCTACAGCCTAGCTGATCATAGAGAGATTATCCACAATAACTCCACATAATAGTAAACAAACTCTACAAGTAATCATTTTAACAGTTTGCTACATTTGTACATGACTTAATATGATCCATAACCACTATGCCAGAGGTTATTCAAGTAGTAACTGCTATAGATCCAAGAGTAACTTTTACTTCTCTATTTACTACTTTGCTAAGCCCAAGAGTTACTTTTATAGTATACACATTCTCATTTTAGAATTAAACTTACTACTTTTGCTTAGCCCAAGAGTTACTTTATAGTATACACGCTCTTATTTTAGAGTTAAACTTATGTCTAATACTATAACATTTTTTTCCCATTTTGGTATGTCATCTAAGAATGGTTTGGGCTGACCTACATGAAGCCACTAGGTGGCTGGTCATCCTTCCATGCAGAAGTGGAAACTATCATCATTATTGACACCCCATTGAATTAGCCACACATGAGCACTCTTTATACCAGGTTGAATATGGATTTGAGAAACACTGCACATTTAACCATAGTTATTTATATTTTTCCTGTACACTTAGCTAATTCTCAATAATAATTGGACATGTTTGTTAATATACCCAGTTGATTCCAAGGATGTCCCTATTTGGTGCATAACTTGAAGAGCTATGTGGCTATAACTTTTATATATAGCGAGATCAACCAAGACTAAAATTAACACCATTCGTATTAGCCCAGACTGTGCCCAGCTCGTATGGGGTACAATTGGATAGATTAAGGTACAATTTAGCACCACAAGCTCATATGGCATTATATATGCGTCATACTACTTAGAATTGCTTGTACAACATAAAAAAGCAACCCACTTCACTTCTATTAGCTCATAGACTTTAACTGTTCCACATATACTATTATAAAAGTGTGCACAAGATGCCTTGACCGGACTAATTTTTATTTTAGTATACCCCTATTGAGCCCTTCAATTTGGTAAGAGACCCATAGCTGAGAGATTACAAAAATCCATAGCATCTCTTCCCTCCACGCAATGAAACTATTGTAATTTTTCTTGTTTTATGGTAACCCATACATGTTGTACTTTTCGCACAACCCCAATAAAAAAAACTATTAAATTAAAAAAAAAAAAAAAAAAAAAAAGAATATCTGTTTTTCTGATGGATTTACAAGCCAATATAAAAAAACCAAGAAGAATTTTGCCAATCTATTTAACGATGAGAAGGACTTTGGTATAAAAGCAATATGGAATGACTTTGCAAAGTCCCATGGAAAAAATGCATGTGACGGGGTTGGTGGAACAACTTAGAGGGAACAACAAAAGCCAGTTTGCAGAGGACAACATACCTATATGTCAAAAGCAAGGAAGTAACAGAATTTCATGAACTGAAAACTCAAGGACAGGATTGATAAGTGTGAGAGAATTTCAGGTATAAGAACATTTCACAGTTTTGAGGCAGTATCAGAGATTACAATCAGATGATTCTTTACATCTGCATTGCAAAAGTTTGAAGAACATGCAGTGCTGAAATGTATCCCCCTGATCCTGCAGATCTTTTTATGTATAAGTATCTATTGTTGTTTATTAGCATTTTTTTTAAATATCTTGATTAGGAAACATTGACACTAACAAATTTAAAACCAAAACAATGCAGGCGTCTTACAGATTACAGATTCTGCTATCTACAAAACATTCAACACACAGCTCGTATGCTTCTGATGAAGTGATAATATTTATATAAAAAAATAAAATGTGTTATAATTTGTGCCAATCACCTCTGTAGCTGACACAAAGTGAGTTAAATCAGTTAATTTTTGTGTTCACTTTAATCATAAACAAAACCTCAAGGGAAGATTCTAAGCATTGAATGCTCATTTTTGACAGCTACTATGTATCGTGTGCTCTTGTAGGCAACATATATAAAAAAAAACAAGTTTAAATTTGCTCTCTCTTATATTTGAAATTGTCAAGAATTATTATTTTTGACATTTCTTAAACGCACTCAATTATGTGTTTGTGAATATATTTTACTTTTCAGAAACTGATAAACACACCTGTCACATTTACAAAATTACCTCTGTACCATAAACATATATATAAATAAATATATATGGAATAGAGAAAAGACAAGCGCACAGGGGGTGCACCTACTGCAATGAACGACAGACTAGGTGACTTTAAATAAAAAGATATGCAGCACACTCACGTGGTTCCACCTCAAACGTATGAGGTATACTAAAGGCACTTGTGGTATAGTAGCAGATGCTCCTCCTCCGGGAAATCTCCTGCCTGGATCAAACTGCTCCCTAGGACACACTCAAACTGCATGCGAGTTCACCTCCATGTGTACAGCTAGTCAGAAGTCCTTAAACCTTAGGTATAAAGGGGCAGGGCCAGGGGCTACTATATACAAAGGATATTTATTCCGACATGTAATTATATACAAATGTCAGTAAAAAGCTCACAAAGCAGGAAGGTCACATACGACCATAAAGTATATAAAACCACATAAAAAAACGTATCAAAAATTAATAAAAACAACAATCATTTACATAGACTTGCCAACAGCACAAACCTGATCCACAGTTGCTGCAGAAGATAAACCACATGCAACTGATCAGTTATTTCGCCATTTAGCAAGCAAGTAATGAATACTAAATGGCGGGGGGCGGAGCCTGATGTATTTTGTAGCGCTATTGGCTACATATACATATGCGCACACACACACAGCACCTCTGCAATTCACAGCAGTCTTTAAATACATCATTAAAAAACATTAAAAATGCACTTACAATATATTTGCAAACTACCAGCTTATTAACAGGTAATGAACGCTGGTATGCACCTCACACACTGCTTCCCTTCAGAATGTCCTCCTCTACACGTTTAGACCAGCAGTGCTCTGTGAGTCTCAAGTGGTATTTCTACTGTATGTTTAACCCCTTTGTGGGGGGGGGGTTAAACACATAGTAGTCTAGGGTCCATTGTCTTAAAATGACATGCTCTAACGGATTAGAGCATGTAATAATTTTACTGTAATGGCCTTTTAATATCTTATAATTAACATAAAAAGTTTGTTGCATCCAATCAAAAAGCCTTGCTTTTTACCTCAGTTATATATAGATAGAAAGATAGATAGATATAGATATATACTGTGTGTATATATATATATATATATATAAATATATATGTATATAGATAGATAGATAGATAGATAGATAGATAGATTCACTCTAGTATATACAGAATTATAGATAATTCTGATTAGTTTAAAAAAAAAAAATCAAAACCATATTTTCCACATCACTTGCATTTTCTCTGAATCTGAAATATATGCTATGGTTTGGCTTATGTAGGGATTTCACAATTACCACAGGTGCTTGGTGTGGTCTTTATAAAGTCTCTCTCACTGTGGGCCTGATATTTAAAGCCTCACCACTCAGGTGAGATATTCTAAGAAGCCTCGTCAGTACGGCGAGGCCCTTAAAAATGTTTAGAAACACAAATTTTATTTTGAGAAATATTTATGTTGCTATGTAGTGTTCTTTATGTGAAACAGAGACTCCTACATTACAATACAAGGTCTAAAGAAAATATCTCAGTTTGTGATTTCTATGCATGCCGGCGTGGTTTTGAATATCAGGCCCTAAATATAGTGCCTGTGCGTTTTAGTTATTCTGGACTGGTTGTGCTCTGAGTGAAAATAAATTTCTGATAACTTCCATGTATTGCCTTTTTGCTGACTGTTGATTGTCCTGTGGGTTATCACTCTGCTCCTGTTTGATTTGTGATATATGGTTTTTGCATTGTTTTATTCTACTTTATATTTGGATTGCGTTAATTGTATACTGCTACATGTTTAATATTTTGTTATACCAGTGTATGAGTCTGACTACTGGATTGACCCTGATTGATCAAAAGAGTGTGCTTATTGTATAATCCTACAAGTTTAACTGTATTACTGATGAACCCAGTGGATAACTTGGTCTCAATACAGGATTGCGCTTATTGTATATTACTACAAGTTTAAAGGGACACTCTACTCCAGGATGTTTATAGTTTAAAAAGATAGATAATCCCTTTATTACCCATTCCCCAGTTTTGTATGACCAACACAGTTATATTAATATATGTTTTACCTCTGTGATTACCTTGTATCTAAGCCTCTGCAGACTGTCCACTTATTTCAGTTCTTTTGACAGACTTGCATTTTAGCCAATTAGTGCTGACTCCTAGGTAATTCTACAGGCGTGAGCACAATGTTATCTATATGGCGCACATGAACTGGCACTGTCTAGCTGTGAAAAACTATCCAAATGCACTGAGATAAGAGGTGGCCTTCAAAGGGTTAAAAAATTAGCATATAAGCCTACCTAGGTTTAGCTTTCAAAAAGAATTCCAAGCGAACAAAGCAAATTGATAAAAGTAAATAGAATAGTTGTTAAAAATTACATACCCTATCTGAGACATAATAGTTTCATTTTGACTAGATAAAAGTAAATAGAAAAGTTGTTTAAAATGACATACCCTATCTGAGTCATGATAGTTTAATTTTGACTAGATTGTCCCTTTAATCTTTTGCTTCATATCAATGTATGATCCTGCCTTTATACTAGACTGTGTTTGCTGTATACAGTGTAATGTCCTTCTGTGGGAATATCTTTGTTTGACCATGTCAGATTGTTACTTTAGCCAATGAGTCCAATACCAAGATTATACAAGTGCATTTTTGTAAAGTATCAATGTGTAGGTCAATAGTTAAAATTAAACTCACCTACTCTCCATACTGTAGAATGAACGAAGACACACACATAGTGATCTGTCCCTGCAAATGTGTGTTTCTGTTGTTTTATGGCTGCAAACATTGATCCACTGCATACAAATTGCTATTACTATTATTTTTTTATGCAGCAACACATTTAAATCACTCATCTGAGATCTAGCCTAATATGCAGAGCAATATGTGCTTATGTAAATATATGTAAATACTCAATAAATCTGTAGTAAAGTATGTAAAAAATATTTTAAAAAACCCATAATAATGCAGACACTTTTAGTATTTATTATATCTATTAATTCAAAAGGGATCAGAGTCACAAATAAACACCATTGAAGTGTATTATTGATATCAGGCCAATACTACTAGAATAGAATACAGCAGAAGACTGACCTAAACTTGACGATTGCAAGGTCATAGGTCATTACCTTCAAATAACTTTTTTATTTTTTAAATTATTATAGCTC